>NW_027067415.1:0-13286 GCF_032884065.1 Artemia franciscana | reverse complement strand
AAAAAAGGACCAGGACATAAGTAAAAAAAAAAACTATCTATATATATAAAAATAAGTTGTCTGTGGATCTGTGGATCGTGGATCAGGTGACGTCACCTGAAAAAACTGGATCAGGTGACGTCAAAACTGAAAAAACTAAAAAAAGGCAAAAACTACAAAAAAAACTAAAAACTAATAAAAAAAATAAAAAAGCTAAAAAACTAAAAAAACTAAAAAAAGGCAAAAACTACAAAAAAAACTAAAAACTAATAAAAAAGCTAAAAAACTAAAAAAACTAAAAAAAAGGCAAAAACTACAAAAAAAAACTAAAAACTAATAAAAAAAATAAAAAAGCTAAAAAACTAAAAAAACTAAAAAAACTAAAAAAAGGTAAAAAACTAAAAAAACTAAAAACTAAAAAAAAACTAAAAAAAAGGAAAAAACTGAAAAATAAGCTAAAATAAAGGTAAAAACCAATAAAAAACTATAAAAAAACTGAAAAAACTAAAAAAAGGCAAAAACTACAAAAAAACTAAAAACTAATAAAAAAAGTAAAAAAGCTAAAAAACTAAAAAAACTAAAAAAACTAAAAAAACTTAGCAATCAACAAAGCACCGGGACACAGGGAGTATAAATGACGACCAGGACATAAGTAAAAAAAAAATTAACAAAACTAAAAAGAAGGTAAAAACTACAAAAAAACTAAAAAGAAAAAAAAACTAAAAACTAATAAAAAAACTAAAAAATCTAAAAATCTAAATAAACTAAAAAAGAAAAAAAAAGGAAAAAAATAAAGGAGAAAAACAAAACTAAAAAACGAATGTATATACAGACCGGTACACCGGGATACAAATGACGACCGGGACACAGGGAATATAAATGACGACCGGGACACAGGGACACAACTACAACGGGGACACCGGGGGAAACAGGGGGATATAAATGACGACCGGGACAAAAAAACTAAAAAGAAAAAAAAACTAAAAACTAATAAAAAAAACTAAAAAATCTAAAAATCTAAATAAGCTAAAAAAGAAAAAAAAGGAAAAAAATAAAGGAGAAAAACAAAACTAAAAAACGAATGTATATACAGACCGGGACACCGGGATACAAATGACGACCGGGACACAGGGAATATAAATGACGACCGGGACACAGGGACACAACTACAACGGGGACACCGGGGGAAACAGGGGGATGTAAATGACGACCGGGACACCGGGACAGGGAATGGTCGATTAGCAATCACCATCAACAAAGCTCAAGGGCAATCATTAGAATCATGAGGTAAAGATCTGAATACAGATTGTTTTCCCATGGACCATTATATGTTGCATGTTCAAGAGTCGGTAAACCTGACAATCTATTTATATGCAAAGACAATGGGACAGCAAAGAATGTTGTATATTCGCAAGTTTTACGTAGTTAAAACCATATATATATATATATATATATATATATATATATATATATATATATATATATATATATATATATATCTATCTATATTCACAGGTGGGACATAGGGACACAACTACAATGGCGCGTAACTATTATGGCGCGTAACGACTTACGCGCGCGGGGGGGCTTGGGGGGGGCGCGAAGCGCCCCCACCAACTAGGTGTTGGGGTGGCGCGAAGCGCCACCCCAACAGCTAGTATATATATATATATATATATTGTTTATCCTCTAGAGGTCTTGATGGTATATATAACGTCAAATGGAGTTCTCAGCTGCTAGTTGTTTCAGTTGCAAATAAATAAGCCTGGCAGCAAGGAGGATCTGGCAGCAACAGGCAAGCATCTCAGTGACAGGCAGCAAGCCTGTCGCCCAGCCTTGCTGCAGCTCAAATATAATTCCAGGTCCCGTTATTGCCAAATAGAGCATCAATTCCTTATGCAACCGCAGGGCTTGACAAGATAAATTGTGAATAAAAAATATATTACATACGTCAGAGTTTAGAATGCCAAGGATTTTTAAAAACAAATTTTTAGTAAGTGAAGAGGCAACTAAAGGCAGACCGATTTTTTCACCCTCTATAGAAAATTTAGTCACCCTGAACTGGACGTGTAAGCCCTGGACGTGAAAGAGCTGTTTATTCGAGGTTTTCACTAGAGATATGTGAAAAGCAGAGTGGGTGCTTAATCGCCATAGTGACCCCCCTCTCGCTCAATCCCAAAAAATAAGACAGCTCAAAGCTTTCAGACTAATTGTGTCATTATTCTATGAAAGTAATATGGAACTTTGATCCTATTCCATTTTTTGAAAATGTTTCCTACTGTCGTCACATAATGTGCAGTGCTATGGCAATCCATATAACCATACATATGATACGTACGTATGCTTACGGATGATATTTGCACATTTTGAAACTAAACGATCTGTGAGTTTAAAAAAAGAACAGTTACAAAAAAAAATCTTGTTTTATAATTGTCTAACAACAATGCTCTCGTCAAGCTGCTATAAGGGGTCTAAGTTGTTATGAGAATATACAAGTTGTCAATTTACAAGATGTTTTGATTATAGGAGACGGGAGAACATAGCTATTTTTTAAGAAATCTAGCTTTAAGACAAACTTATCAATTCCCCTCAGTTTGTTAAAATTATTCATAAGAAATTTTTTGATGAGACATTTTTTTTTCAAATTATTTTCTGTGTTGAAAGAGAAAATAATTTGATTCATCAAATGATTCTTAGGTTAACGGCACTCCCTTTAGTGCGGAATTATGGTTTTTTCCTAACTATACGTACGTATTTTCATGGGTATACAAAAAAAGAATTAAAATTAATCCAGGGGCTTAATATTTCTGAGAGGGCGAGATCGTCAAAACCACAAGAACAGATGTTTTAAAGAAGCAGTGCACAAATAAAAAATATTTAGGATAGGAGGGTTGGCATAGACTGGATGTGTACGATCTTGATCCGAATGTCTCTCATTATTTTTGTTATTATTTCGCCGTCATATAAAATAATGAAATCTCAACCAAAACGGAAGGGAATATAACAATAATATTCTTACCAGAATACAGCGCATGATCTATCTTTTTAAAAAAATTCAAACTTTTAAGCTTCAACTGATGTTTTCTTAAAACATCCTAGGTCTTTTTATATCAAAAGGCACTTTATTTTTTCGGATTATATTTATAGAAACTGATTTTCAAAAACTTTTATGCTACACAGAAAGTACCTAAGACTGGTCGGCGAACCATTATAATTAGGTTTCTTTAACCTGCAAAACTTGAATTATTGCGGAATTCACGAAAAGTGTCCGAACGGTGTGAAAATAATCCGACCACTTTAGGGGGAGAGGATCCTCAAATTCTTTTCTCTCTTGTAATCTACCAGAATAGGCCGTTGAATTTCAACTAAACTTGATATCGTTTATGCATCATAATCTAACGTTAACGTTAGTCTCTGGGCACTGAAAACCCAAGCTAGGCCTCTAATTTATTTTCTGCTTTAGACAAACCTTCGATATGTGTGGTTTGGCAAATTATTCAAATAAAATAAAAATTCCACATAAAAAAGAAGAAAATACGACACTTAAAATCAAATATCACTTGTCAAATTTAAGTGCTTGCTTTGAGCAGTTTCAAGGTCAGCAAATGGCTGCTCAAACTTTGCATTTACTCTTTTGAAACCAATATTCTCAGCAACTGTAGAAAGCACGGCTGCCACCATCAGAAGAGTCAAAATAATAAAAACAGCGCCAACTGTAAAAAAAATTAGTTATTTCAAGATTTGGTTTTTGTGTTTTGATTCTGACACATTTTTACTTTATGAATGAACCTTACCTTAGAAGTTAGATCCTCCTGTGCCTCCAGAGGTGCCCAGGGCATCTATAAGCAGCCCCCAGTCATCCCTCATGTGCGCCACAGCAAGAATATCTTCCCACGTCGATGTAAAGGAAGCATTTATGTTTTGCAGGTCTGATAAGTGCACCTGAGTGTATTGTGGGACCTGCCTCTTCTTCTTCTTCTTCCTTCGGGTTGTCTCTGGAACGTCGCTTTTGGGATTCAGGATTCATCCATACGAAGTACATACCCCAGACATTTCCACAGACGCGTCCTAACAGGAATGAAGTTGCGGAGTTGAAATCAAATTACAGCAATTTATGGCAGAAAAACATTTGTTTTGACAAATAAACATATTTAAGCAAATTTTACGTAAGCAAAGATTAGAGAAAAGAGGAAAAACTCCCCCTCCATTAGTTCTCCCACCCTAAGAGAAATGTTTCCCAAGAGTTTCAACGCAAGTCTCCAGCTTCAGTCAAAACACGTAAACACACTAAAACTGCCCATAAAGTTCTTCCCCATGTTAATTAAACCATATATATGCATGTATATTGAGAATTAGTAGCTTACCATCAGGCTTCAGGTGTCCGTTGAATGAAATCTAGAGTAAAATATTAATGATTTACTGGAAGTGGGACTTCACCTATTATTTAGGTAGACAATTCCATAATTTCAGTTTTACACTTATGCTTAGGTATAAAAAGCGCATAGTTCCAATTCAGATATCCACAAAATGCTTGTATCAAGAAAGTTTCCTACGTACTACCTCTTGAGACATGCGTAAAAATTAGCTTTTTCTTGTGAAATTAGTTGTTTCATCGTTAATTAATATATTTTTTTATTTAGCCAATATGAATCTATTGACTATGAATACCTTACGTCAATATATTATCAATCCCGAAGAAGGTTCGGTTCATTCATTAGGATAAAATTTTCCACAAAACCTCATTGTATTTTATAATTTCTTTCTACGTTTTCCTGGTGACCGAATATCATTTTTTATAGTCTCTCTTTATCTGTGTTGACAATACTCATCCCCCTGAAAATATTTTGGGTTAGGGCCTTAAAAGCGTGAAAACTCAAAAAAAGACACTTTTACTTTTGCATACTTGATATGACGAGGGAATCTTAAGATGGGATTAGCATATTATATAATAATAATATAATAGCATATCTATATATATATATAAATAAGTTGTCTGTTTGTCTGTATGTCTATCGAGTGACGTCATGTCTGTCCGCATATGACGTCTGAATTATTTCATCATATACCAATTCAAAAACGAAAGTATTCAAGCCGATGTAGCTGAGTTGGTAACGCGTTATGTTCCAGGTTCTAGGTTCGAGAGGTACCAGGTTCGAACCTTGACTTAAGTATTAATACAAAAGAAGAAAAAAACTAAAAAACGGTAAAAACTACAAAAAAACTAAAAAGAAAAAAAACTAAAAAACTAAAAAAAGCTAAAAATAAGGGTAAAAAACTAAAAACTAAAAAAGAAAAAAACTAAAATAAAAAACTAAAAAAAAGGTGAAAACTAAAAAAAACTAAAAAGAAATAAAAACTTAAAACTAATAAAAAAAACTACAAAAACTAAAAAAAGGAAAAAACTAAAAAAACTAAAAACTAAAAAATAAAAAAAATAAAAAAGGAAAAAAAACTGAAAAATAAAGGAGAAAAAGAAAACTAAAAAAAATAAAATAAAAAAAAAACTAAAAAAGGTAAAAACTACAAAAAACTAAAAGAAAAAACTAAAAAAAAGAAAAAAACTAAAAAAAGCTAAAAAAAAAGGTAAAAACCAAAAAAAAAACTACAAGGAAAAAAAGGAAAAAAACAAAAAAATTATTTCAAACTAAAAGAGAAAAAAAAACTAAAAAAGGAAAAAAACTGAAAAATAAAGGAGAAAAAGAAAACTAAAAAAAATAAAATAAAAAAAAATAAAAAAGGTAAAAACTACAAAAAAAAAACTTAAAAACAAAAAAGAAAAAAAACTATAACAGCTAAAAAAAAACAAAAAAAAAATTAAAAAGAAAAAAAGGAAAAAATAATAAATTTATTTCATCATATATCAATTCAAAAACGAATGTATATACGGACCGGGACGCAAATGACGACCGGGACACCAGGACACAGGGATATAAATGACGACCGGGACACTCAAAGAGAAATTACAGACTGGGACAACGGGACACAAATGACGACCGGGACACAGGGAATATAAATGACCGGGACACAGGGACACAACTACAACGGGGACGCCGGGGGCACAGGGGGATATATAAATGACGATGGGGACACAGAGAATGTTCGATTAGCAATCACCATCAACAAAGCTCAAGGGCAATCATTAGAATCATGAGGTATCAAACAGTTCGTGGCAACGAACTGTAGTAAGGAGCGACCCGGCTCAATAGTAAACAAAACTCTAAAAAACGGAATTTTGATGCTAAAATATACATCAAAAGAATCAAATTTTCATGCTGATTTTAAATATATAAGTTTCATCAAATTTAGTCTTTGTCATCAAAAGTTACGAGCCTGAAAAAATTTACCTCATTTTGGAAAATAGGGGAAAACACCCCCCTGAAAGTCACATAATCTTAACAAAAATCACACCATCGCATTCGGCGTATCAGAGAACCCTATAGCAAAATTTTCAAGCTCATATCTACAAAAATGTGGAATTTCGTACTTTTTGCAAGAAGACAAATCACGGGTGCGTTTGTATTTGTTTTTTTTTTGTTTTTATTTCTTTTCCCCAGGGGTCATCGTATCGACCAAGTGGACCTAGAATGTCGCAAGAGGGCTCATTCTAACGAAAATGAAAAGTTCTAGTGCCCTTTTTAAGTGACCAAAAATATTGGAGGGCACCTAGGTCCCCTCCCACGCTCATTTTTCCCCAAAGTCAACAGATCAAAATTTTGAGATAGCCATTTTGTTCTGCATAGTCAAAAACCATAATAACTATGTCTCTGGGAATGAGGCTGCAAGTAACAAACTTCGACCAGTGTTTACATATAATAATGGTTATTGGGAAGGGGCTTGCAAGTTACAAACTTCGACCAGTGTTTACATATAATAATGGTTATTGGGAAGTGTACAGTCGTTTTCAGGTTTTTTTTTTTTGGTTTTGGGGGTGGGATTGAGGGGAGGGGGCTACGTGGGAGGATCTTTCCTTGGAGAAATATGTCATGGGGGAACAGAAATTCAATGAAAAGGGCGCATGATTTTCTAAAATTACTTTAAAAAAAAAACAATAAAAGAATAAACATGGAAAAGTTTTTTCAATTGAAAGAAAAGAGTAGCATTGAAACTTAAAACGAACAGAGATTATTACGCATATGAGGGACCTAAAAATACTTTGGCATAAAGAGCGAGGTATTTAGGAGGAGATAAATACCTCGCTCTTTATGCTATAGTATTTTTAGTAATTTCAACTATTTATTCTACGGCTTTTCTGATTCAGGGGTCATTCTTAAAGAATTGGGACAAAACTTACGATTTAGTGTAAAGAACGAGGTATTAACGAGGGTACAAACCCCCTCATATACATAATAAAAATTAAAGAATATAAAAGTTTGTTACGTAAGTTAATTGCAAAGTTAAGTATATTTTTTACTAATAAAAAAATACGTTAAAAATTAAAATTTATAGTTGCCTTTTTATGTAACCGAAAAATTGCATGGCAACTATGCCTCCTTTCCCATCCCTTATTTCTCAAAATCGTCAGATCAAAACTAAGAGAAAGCCATTTAGCCAAAAAAGGAATTAATATGCAAATTTCATTTTAATAATTTATGTGTGGAGAGTCAAAATCAAACATGCATTAATTCAAAAACGTTCAGAAATTACATAAAAAAACTAGTTTTTTTAACTGAAACGCTTGGGTAACGACTTACGCGCTTGGAGAGCTTGGGGGGGCGCGAAGCGCCCCCCCAAGCCCCCCCGCGCGCGTAGGTCGTTACGCGCCATATTAGTTACGTGCCATTGTAGTTGTGTCCCTATGTCCCACCTGTGAATATAGATATATATATATATATATATATATATATATATATATATATATATATATATATATATATATATATATATATATATATATATATATATATATATATATATATATATAGTATATATACTATATACTATAGTATATATATATATAGTATATATATATATAGTATATATATATATATAATATATATATATAGTATATATACTATATATAGTATATATATATATATATATATATATATATATATATATATATATATATATACTAGCTGTTGGGGTGGCGCTTCGCGCCACCCCAACAGCTAGTTGGTGGGGGCGCTTCGCGCCCCCCCAAGCCCCCCCGCGCGCGTAAGTCGTTACGCGCCATATTAGTTACGCGCCATTGTAGTTGTGTCCCTATGTCCCACCTGTGAATATAGATATATATATATATATATATATATATATATATATATATATATATATATATATATATATATATATATATATATATATATATATATATGTTTTTAACTACGTAAAACTTGCGAATATACAACATTCTTTGCTGTCCCATTGTCTGTGCATATAAATAGATTGTCAGGTTTACCGACTCTTGAACATGCAACATATAATGGTCCATGGGAAAACAATCCGTATTCAGATCTATACCTCATAATTCTAATGATTGCCCTTGAGCTTTGTTGATGGTGATTGCTAATCGATGATTCCCTGTGTCGCCGTCGTCATTTATATATCCCCGTGTGCCCCCCGGTGTCCCGGTCGTCATTTATATTCCATGTGTTCCGGTCGTCATTTATGTCCCGGTGTCCCAGTCTGTGAATTCTCTTTGAGGGTCCCGGGCGTCATTGATATTCCTTGTGTCCCGGTGTCCCGGTCGTCATTCGTGTCCCGGTGTCCCAGTTTGTATATACATTCGTTTTTGAATTGGTCTTTTTTTAGGTTTTAGTTTTCTGCCTTTTTTTTAGTTTTTTTTAGTTATACCTCATGATTCTAATGATTGCCCTTGAGCTTTGTTGATGGTGGTTGCTAATCGAACATTCTCTGTGTCCCCATCGTCATTTATATATCCCCCTGTGCCCCCCGGCGTCCCCGTTGTAGTTGTGTCCCTGTGTCCCGGTCTTCATTTATATTCCCTGTGTCCCGGTCGTCATTTGTATTCCGGTGTCCCAGTCTGTATATACATTCGTTTTTGAAATGGTAAATGATGAAATAAATTTTTGTATTTTTCCCCTTTTTTTTCTTTTTAGTTTTTTTTTGGTTTTTACATTTTTTGGTTTTTTTAGTTTTTTTTCTTTTTTCTTTTTAGTTTTTTTTTTTATTTTTATTTTTTTAGTTTTGTTTTTCTCCTTTATTTTTCTTTTTGTTTCCTTTTTTTAGTTTTTTTTATTTTTTAGTTTTTTTAGTTTTTTAGCTTTTTTAGTTTTTTTATTAGTTTTTAGTTTGTTTTTTCTTTTTAATTTTTTTGTAGTTTTTACCTTTTTTTAGTTTTTTTTTACTTATGTCCTGGTCGTCATTTATACTCCCTGTGTCCCGGTCGTCTTTTGTGATGGTTTGTTGACGGTGTTTTGTTGATGGTGATTGCTAATTGAACATTCCTTGTGTCCCGGTCGCTTTCTCTTTGAGTGTCCCGGTCGTCATTTATATTCTCTATGTGCCGGTGTCCTGGTCGTCATTTGTGTCCCAATGTAATTTCGTAATTTCGTCAGTCGAAAACATGACGTCAGCCGACACAGAAACATGACGTCACCTGATCCACAGACAGACAGACAGACAACTTATTTTTATATATATACTAGTTGGTGGGGCGCTTCGCGCCCCCCAAGCCTCCCCGCGCGCGTAAGTCGTTACGCGCCATATTAGTTACGCGCCATTGTAGTTGTGTCCCTGTGTCCCACCTGTGAATAGAGATAGATATAAATATATGTTTTTAACTACGTAAAACATGCTAATATACAACATTCTTCGCTGTCCCATTGTCTGTGCATATAAATAGATTGTCAGGTTTACTGACTCTTGAACATGCAACATATAATTGTCCATGGGAAAAACAAACCGTATTCAGATCTATACCTCATTATTCTAATGATGTGTCCCTGTGTCCCGGTCGTCATTTACATTCCCTGTGTCCCGGTCGTCATTTGTGTCCCGGTGTCCCAGTTTGTAATTTCTCTTTGAGTGTCCCGGTCGTCATTTATATTCCCTGTGTCCCGGTGTCCCGGTCGTCATTTGTGTCCCGGTGTCCCGGTCTGTAATTTCTATTCGAACAATCCCTGTGTCCCGGTCGTCATTTATATATCCCGCCTGTGCCCCCGGCGTCCCCTCATTTTACAATTAAACACTTTTCCGTGAACGCATGTCTTAAATACCATTAATGACGTCACCATCATAGCAAAAATGACGACAACTAATTTCATGATAGATTTCTACGTGAACATATGTCTTATATAACTTGAATGACGTCACCGTCAAAGCAAAAATGACGAAAACTAATTTCATGACGTCAGCCGACACAGAAACATGACGTCACCTGACAACTAATTTCATGACGTCAGCCGACACAGAAACATGACGTCACCTGATCCACAGATCCACAGACAGACAGACAACTTATTTTTATATATATATAGATATATATATATATATATATATATATATATATATATATATATATATATATATATATATATACATATATACATATTATATATATATATGTTTTTAACTACGTAAAACTTGCGAATATACAACATTCTTTGCCGTCCCATTGTCTGTGCATATAAATAGATTGTCAGGTTTACCGACTCTTGAACATGCAACATATAATGGTCCATGGGAAAACAATCCGTATTCAGATCTATACCTCATGATTCTAATGATTGCCCTTGAGCTTTGTTGATGGTGATTGCTAATCGACCATTCCCTGTGTCATCGTTGTCATTTATATATCTCCCTGTGCCCCCCGGCGTCCCCGTTGTAGTTGTGTCCCTGTGTCCCGGTCGTCATTTATATTCCCTGTGTCCCGGTCGTCATTTGTGTCCCGGTGTCCCAGTCTGTGATTTCTCTTTGAGTGTCCCGGGCGTCATTTATATTCCTTGTGTCCCGGTGTCCCGGTCGTCATTTGTGTCCCGGTGTCCCGGTCTGTATATACATTCGTTTTTGAATTGGTCTTTTTTTTTAGTTTTTAGTTTTTTACCTTTTTTTTAGTTTTTTTAGTTATACCTCATGATTCCAATGATTGCCCTTGAGCTTTGTTGATGGTGATTGCTAATCGAACATTCCCTGTGTCCCCGTCGTCATTTATATATCCCCCTTTGCCCCCCGGCGTCCTCGTTGTATTTGATGAAATAAATTTTTGTATTTTTCCGCTTTTTTTCTTTTTAGTTTTTTTCTTTTTATTTTTTTTAGTTTTGTTTTTCTCCTTTATTTTTCATTTTTTCCTTTTTTTCTTTTTTTTTCTTTTTTAGTTTTTTTAGTTTTTTAGCTTTTCCCTATGTGCCGGTGTCCCGGTCGTCATTTGTGTCCCGATGTCCCGGTCTGTAATTTCGTCAGTCGAAAACATGACGTCAGTCGACACACAAACATGACGTCACTCGACAGACACACACACACACAGACAACTTATTTATATATATATAGATAGATGTGCCGGTGTCCCGGTCATTTGTGTCCCGATGTCCCGGTCTGTAATTTCGTCAGTCGAAAACATGACGTCAGTCGACACACAAACATGACGTCACTTGACAGACACACACACACACACAGACAACTTATTTTTATACTAGCTGTTGGGGTGGCGCTTCGCGCCACCCCAAAACCTAGTTGGTGGGGCGCTTTGCGCCCCCCCCAAGCCCCCCCGCACGCGTAAGTCGTTACGCGCCATATTAGTTACGCGCCATTGTAGCTGTGTCCCTGTGTCCCACCTATGAATAGAGATAGATATAAATATATATATTTTTAACTACGTAAAACATGCGAATATACAACATTCTTCGCTGTCCCATTGTCTGTGCATATAAATAGCATTTATATTCCCTGTGTCCCGGTCGTCATTTGTGTCCTGGTGTCCCAGTTTGTAATTTCTCTTTGAGTGTCCAGGTCGTCATTTATATTCCCTGTGTCCCAGTGTCCCGGTCGTCATTTGTGTCCCGGTCAGTAATTTCTATTCAAACAATCCCTGTGTCTCAGTCGTCAATTATATATCCCGCCTGTGCCCCCGGCGTCTCCGTTGTAGTTGTGTCTCTGTGTCCCGGTCGTCATTTATATTCCCGGTCGTGATTTGTGTCCGGGTGTCCCAGTCTGTAATTTTTCTTTGAGGTTCCCGTTCGTCATTTATAATCCCTCTGTGTCGGTCGTCATTTGTGTCCCGGTCTGTAATTTATCTTTGAGTATTTTTTCTTTTTAGTTTTTTACATTTTTCAGTTTTTTTTTTCTTCTTTATTTTTGAGCGTCACTATGAAGTACATATCGCCGAACCTTTGTTTTTTAACTTAAATCTGGTAGGCATTGATGACCTTATCCAAGTTAAAATCCCAAACCCAATCATCATCGCTATCATTTTCAGTTTTGATATGTTTTGACTCTCGCTTTCCTGGTGGATTTTCATCTAATTGCGCGGTTTTGCGTTCTTTAGCCGCAAGCCTGTTTTCTTGCTGTTCTTGTGATTCCTCGGCACGCTTTCTTTTCTTACTTTCTCTATCAGCTGCAAGCCTGTTTTCTTGCTGTTCTTGTGATTCCTCGGCACGCTTTCTTTTCTTGCTTTCTCTATCAGCAGCGTGAACGCATTAACGCATGTCTTAAATACCATTAATGACGTCACCGTCAAAGCAAAAATGACGACAACTAATTTCATGACGTCAGTCAACACAGAAACATGACGTCACCTGATCCACAGACAGACAGACAACTTATTTTTATATATATAGAAGATAGATAGATAGATAGAAGATATATAGATAGATAGATATATAAATAAGTTGTCTGCGCGTCTGTGTGTCGAGTGACGTCATGTTTGTGTGTCGACTGACGTCATGTTTGTTGTCACTCATTAGAATCATGAGGTATAACTAAAAAAAAACTAAAGAAAGGTAAAAAACTAAAAACTAAAAAAAAAAGACCAATTCAAAAACGAATGTATATACAGACCGTGACACCGGGACACAAATGACGACCAGGACACAAGGAATATAAATGACGACCGGGACACTCAAAGAGAAATTACAGACTGGGACACCGGGACACAAATGACGACCGGGACACAGGGAATATAAATGACGACCGGGACACAGGGACACAACTACAACGGGGATGCCGGGGGGCAAAGGGGGATATATAAATGACGACGGCGACACAGGGAATGGTCGATTAGCAATCACCATCAACAAAGCTCAAGGGCAATCATTAGAATCATGAGGTATAGATCTGAATACGGATTGTTTTCCCATGGACAATTATATTTTGCGAGTTTAGTAAGTTTGACTGAATGTAAACAGTGAGGAAAT
>NW_027067414.1:0-13287 GCF_032884065.1 Artemia franciscana | reverse complement strand
CGTATGTTGAAAAAATGAAGATATTAGACTATTTTATGATTGCAATGGTAAAGAATGTGATTAAAGGCTCTTTTCCTATTTCAAAAGTTTTAGTTTTCGAGGGTAATAGCTACGTATGTTGGAAAAAATGAAGATATTAGACTATTTTATGATTGCAAATGGTAAAGAATGTGATTAAAGGCTCTTTTCCTATGTCAAAAGTTTTAGTTTTGAGGGTAATAGCTATGTTATGGAAAAAATGAAGATATTAGACTATTTTATGATTGCACATGGTAAAGAATGTGATTAAAGGCTCTTTTCCTATGTCAAAAGTTTTAGTTTTCGAGGGTAATAGCTACGTTCGTTGAAAAAATGAAGATATTAGACTATTTTATGATTGCACATGGTAAAGAATGTGATTAAAGGCTCTTTTCCTATTTCAAAAGTTTTAGTTTTCGAGGGTAATAGCTAGGTATGTTGGAAAAAATGAAGATATTAGACTATTTTATGATTGCACATGGTAAAGAATGTGATTAAACGCTCTTTTCCTATGTCAAAAGTTTTAGTTTTCGAGGGTAATAGCTACGTATGTTGAAAAAATGAAGATATTAGACTATTTTATGATTGCAAATGGTAAAGAATGTGATTAAAGGCTCTTTTCCTATTTCAAAAGTTTTAGTTTTCGAGGGTAATAGCTACGTATGTTGGAAAAATGAAGATATTAGACTATTTTATGATTGCAAATGGTAAAGAATGTGATTAAAGGCTCTTTTCCTATGTCAAAAGTTTTAGTTTTGAGGGTAATAGCTATGTCTATGGAAAAAATGAAGATATTACACTATTTTATGATTGCACATGGTAAAGAATGTGATTAAAGGCTCTTTTCCTATTTCAAAAGTTTTAGTTTTCGAGGGTAATAGCTATGTCTGTGGAAAAAATGAAGATATTAGACTATTTTATGATTGCACCAGGTAAAGAATGTGATTAAAGGCTCTTTTCCTATTTCAAAAGTTTTAGTTTTCGAGGGTAATAGCTACGTATGTTGAAAAAATGAAGATATTAGACTATTTTATGATTGCAAATGGTAAAGAATGTGATTAAAGGCTCTTTTCCTATTTCAAAAGTTTTAGTTTTCGAGGGTAATAGCTACGTATGTGGAAAAAATGAAGATATTAGACTATTTTATGATTGCAAATGGTAAAGAATGTGATTAAAGGCTCTTTTCCTATGTCAAAAGTTTTAGTTTTCGAGGGTAATAGCTATGTCTGTGGAAAAAATGAAGATATTAGACTATTTATGATTGCACATGAATGAATGGTAAAGAATGTGATTAAAGGCTCTTTTCCTATGTCAAAAGTTTTAGTTTTCGAGGGTAATAGCTATGTATGTGAAAAAATGAAGATATTAGACTATTTTATGATTGCAAATGGTAAAGAATGTGATTAAAGGCTCTTTTCCTATTTCAAAAGTTTTAGTTTTCGAGGGTAATAGCTACGTATGTTGAAAAAATGAAGATATTAGACTATTTTATGATTGCAAATGGTAAAGAATGTGATTAAAGGCTCTTTTCCTATTTCAAAAGTTTTAGTTTTCGAGGGTAATAGCTACGTATGTTGAAAAAATGAAGATATTAGACTATTTTATGATTGCAAATGGTAAAGAATGTGATTAAAGGCTCTTTTCCTATTTCAAAAGTTTTAGTTTTCGAGGGTAATAGCTATGTATGTGGAAAAAATGAAGATATTAGACTATTTTATGATTGCAAATGGTAAAGAATGTGATTAAAGGCTCTTTTCCTATGTCAAAAGTTTTAGTTTTCGAGGGTAATAGCTACGTATGTTGAAAAAATGAAGATATTAGACTATTTTATGATTGCAAATGGTAAAGAATGTGATTAAAGGCTCTTTTCCTATGTCAAAAGTTTTAGTTTTCGAGGGTAATAGCTACGTATGTTGAAAAAATGAAGATATTAGACTATTTTATGATTGCACATGGTAAAGAATGTGATTAAAGGCTCTTTTCCTATTTCAAAAGTTTTAGTTTTCGAGGGTAATAGCTACTATGTTGAAAAAATGAAGATATTAGACTATTTTATGATTGCACATGGTAAAGAATGTGATTAAAGGCTCTTTTCCTATTTCAAAAGTTTTAGTTTTCGAGGGTAATAGCTACGTATGTTGAAAAAATGAAGATATTAGACTATTTTATGATTGCAAATGGTAAAGAATGTGATTAAAGGCTCTTTTCCTATGTCAAAAGTTTTAGTTTTCGAGGGTAATAGCTATGTATGTGGAAAAAATGAAGATATTAGACTATTTTATGATTGCAATGGTAAAGAATGTGATTAAAGGCTCTTTTCCTATGTCAAAAGTTTTAGTTTTCGAGGGTAATAGCTACGTATGTTGAAAAAATGAAGATATTAGACTATTTTATGATTGCAAATGGTAAAGAATGTGATTAAAGGCTCTTTTCCTATTTCAAAAGTTTTAGTTTTCGAGGGTAATAGCTACGTATGTTGAAAAAATGAAGATATTAGACTATTTTATGATTGCACATGGTAAAGAATGTGATTAAAGGCTCTTTTCCTATTTCAAAAGTTTTAGTTTTCGAGGGTAATAGCTAGGTCTGTGGAAAAAATGAAGATATTAGACTATTTTATGATTGCACATGGTAAAGAATGTGATTAAAGGCTCTTTTCCTATGTCAAAAGTTTTAGTTTTCGAGGGTAATAGCTACGTATGTTGGAAAAAATAAAGATATTAGACTATTTTATGATTGCAAATGGTAAAGAATGTGATTAAAGGCTCTTTTCCTATGTCAAAAGTTTTAGTTTTCGAGGGTAATAGCTACGTATGTTGAAAAAATGAAGATATTAGACTATTTTATTATTGCACATGGTAAAGAATGTGATTAAAGGCTCTTTTCCTATGTCAAAAGTTTTAGTTTTCGAGGGTAATAGCTATGTCTATGGAAAAAATGAAGATATTAGACTATTTTATGATTGCACATGGTAAAGAATGTGATTAAAGGCTCTTTTCCTATTTCAAAAGTTTTAGTTTTCGAGGGTAATAGCTAGGTATGTGGAAAAAATGAAGATATTAGACTATTTTATGATTGCAAATGGTAAAGAATGTGATTAAAGGCTCTTTTCCTATGTCAAAAGTTTTAGTTTTCGAGGGTAATAGCTACGTATGTTGGAAAAAATGAAGATATTAGACTATTTTATGATTGCAAATGGTAAAGAATGTGATTAAAGGCTCTTTTCCTATTTCAAAAGTTTTAGTTTTCGAGGGTAATAGCTACGTATGTTGGAAAAAATGAAGATATTAGACTATTTTATGATTGCACATGGTAAAGAATGTGATTAAAGGCTCTTTTCCTATGTCAAAAGTTTTAGTTTTCGAGGGTAATAGCTACGTATGTTGAAAAAATGAAGATATTAGACTATTTTATGATTGCAATGGTAAAGAATGTGATTAAAGGCTCTTTTCCTATGTCAAAAGTTTTAGTTTTCGAGGGTAATAGCTACGTATGTTGAAAAAATGAAGATATTAGACTATTTTATGATTGCAAATGGTAAAGAATGTGATTAAAGGCTCTTTTCCTATTTCAAAAGTTTTAGTTTTCGAGGGTAATAGCTACGTATGTTGAAAAAATGAAGATATTAGACTATTTTATGATTGCAAATGGTAAAGAATGTGATTAAAGGCTCTTTTCCTATTTCAAAAGTTTTAGTTTTCGAGGGTAATAGCTATGTCTGTTGGAAAAATGAAGATATTAGACTATTTTATGATTGCACATGGTAAAGAATGTGATTAAAGGCTCTTTTCCTATGTCAAAAGTTTTAGTTTTCGAGGGTAATAGCTATGTCTGTGGAAAAAATGAAGATATTAGACTATTTTATGATTGCAAATGGTAAAGAATGTGATTAAAGGCTCTTTTCCTATTTCAAAAGTTTTAGTTTTCGAGGGTAATAGCTATGTATGTTGGAAAAAAGGAAGATATTAGACTATTTTATGATTGCAAATGGTAAAGAATGTGATTAAAGGCTCTTTTCCTATGTCAAAAGTTTTAGTTTTCGAGGGTAATAGCTACGTTATGTTGAAAAAATGAAGATATTAGACTATTTTATGATTGCACATGGTAAAGAATGTGATTAAAGGCTCTTTTCCTATTTCAAAAGTTTTAGTTTTCGAGGGTAATAGCTACGTATGTTGAAAAAATGAAGATATTAGACTATTTTATGATTGCAAATGGTAAAGAATGTGATTAAAGGCTCTTTTCCTATTTCAAAAGTTTTAGTTTTCGAGGGTAATAGCTAGGTCTGTGGAAAAAATGAAGATATTAGACTATTTTATGATTGCACATGGTAAAGAATGTGATTAAAGGCTCTTTTCCTATGTCAAAAGTTTTAGTTTTCGAGGGTAATAGCTACGTATGTTGAAAAAATGAAGATATTAGACTATTTTATGATTGCAAATGGTAAAGAATGTGATTAAAGGCTCTTTTCCTATGTCAAAAGTTTTAGTTTTCGAGGGTAATAGCTATGTATGTTGGAAAAAATGAAGATATTAGACTATTTATGATTTTATGATTGAATGGTAAAGAATGTGATTAAAGGCTCTTTTCCTATGTCAAAAGTTTTAGTTTTCGAGGGTAATAGCTACGTATGTTGAAAAAATGAAGATATTAGACTATTTTATGATTGCACATGGTAAAGAATGTGATTAAAGGCTCTTTTCCTA
The DNA here is from genome assembly GCF_032884065.1 of Artemia franciscana. Classification (NCBI taxonomy): domain Eukaryota; kingdom Metazoa; phylum Arthropoda; class Branchiopoda; order Anostraca; family Artemiidae; genus Artemia; species Artemia franciscana. Next base: position 8,563 of record NW_027067414.1, on the reverse strand, counting down.
TTTCAAAAGTTTTAGTTTTCGAGGGTAATAGCTACATATGTTGAAAAAATGAAGATATTAGACTATTTTATGATTGCACATGGTAAAGAATGTGATTAAAGGCTCTTTTCCTATTTCAAAAGTTTTAGTTTTCGAGGGTAATAGCTACGTATGTTGAAAAAATGAAGATATTAGACTATTTTATGATTGCAAATGGTAAAGAATGTGATTAAAGGCTCTTTTCCTATTTCAAAAGTTTTAGTTTTCGAGGGTAATAGCTATGTCTGTGGAAAAAATGAAGATATTAGACTATTTTATGATTGCAAATGTAAAGAATTGATTAAAGGCTCTTTTCCTATTTCAAAAGTTTTAGTTTTCGAGGGTAATAGCTATGTCTGTGGAAAAAATGAAGATATTAGACTATTTTATGGTAATGAATGTGATTAAATGGTAAAGAATGTGATTAAAGGCTCTTTTCCTATGTCAAAAGTTTTAGTTTTCGAGGGTAATAGCTACGTATGTTGAAAAAATGAAGATATTAGACTATTTTATGATTGCAAATGGTAAAGAATGTGATTAAAGGCTCTTTTCCTATGTCAAAAGTTTTAGTTTTCGAGGGTAATAGCTACGTATGTTGAAAAAATGAAGATATTAGACTATTTTATGATTGCAAATGGTAAAGAATGTGATTAAAGGCTCTTTTCCTATGTTAAAAGTTTTAGTTTTCGAGGGTAATAGCTACGTATGTTGAAAAATGAAGATATTAGACTATTTTATGATTGCAATGGTAAAGAATGTGATTAAAGGCTCTTTTCCTATTTCAAAAGTTTTAGTTTTCGAGGGTAATAGCTATGTCTGTGGAAAAAATGAAGATATTAGACTATTTTATGATTGCAAATGGTAAAGAATGTGATTAAAGGCTCTTTTCCTATGTCAAAAGTTTTAGTTTTCGAGGGTAATAGCTACGTATGTTGAAAAAATGAAGATATTAGACTATTTTATGATTGCACATGGTAAAGAATGTGATTAAAGGCTCTTTTCCTATTCAAAAGTTTTAGTTTTCGAGGGTAATAGCTACGCATGTTGAAAAAATGAAGATATTAGACTATTTTATGATTGCACATGGTAAAGAATGTGATTAAAGGCTCTTTTCCTATTTCAAAAGTTTTAGTTTTCGAGGGTAATAGCTACGTATGTTGAAAAAATGAAGATATTAGACTATTTTATGATTGCAAATGGTAAAGAATGTGATTAAAGGCTCTTTTCCTATGTCAAAAGTTTTAGTTTTCGAGGGTAATAGCTACGTATGTCGGAAAAATGAAGATATTAGACTATTTTATGATTGCACATGGTAAAGAATGTGCTTAAAGGCTCTTTTCCTATGTCAAAAGTTTTAGTTTTCGAGGGTAATAGCTACGTATGTTGAAAAAATGAAGATATTAGACTATTTTATGATTGCGCATGGTAAAGAATGTGATTAAAGGCTCTTTTCCTATGTCAAAAGTTTTAGTTTTCGAGGGTAATAGCTACGTATGTTGAAAAAATGAAGATATTAGACTTTTATGATTGCACATGGTAAAGAATGTGATTAAAGGCTCTTTTCCTATTTCAAAAGTTTTAGTTTTCGAGGGTAATAGCTACGTATGTTGAAAAAATGAAGATATTAGACTATTTTATGATTGCACATGGTAAAGAATGTGATTAAAGGCTCTTTTCCTATGTCAAAAGTTTTAGTTTTCGAGGGTAATAGCTACGTTGTTGAAAAAATGAAGATATTAGACTATTTTATGATTGCAAATGGTAAAGAATGTGATTAAAGGCTCTTTTCCTATGTCAAAAGTTTTAGTTTTCGAGGGTAATAGCTACGTATGTTGAAAAAATGAAGATATTAGACTATTTTATGATTGCAAATGGTAAAGAATGTGATTAAAGGCTCTTTTCCTATTTCAAAAGTTTTAGTTTTCGAGGGTAATAGCTATATGTTGGAAAAAATGAAGATATTAGACTATTTTATGATTGCACATGGTAAAGAATGTGATTAAAGGCTCTTTTCCTATGTCAAAAGTTTTAGTTTTCGAGGGTAATAGCTACGTATGTTGAAAAAATGAAGATATTAGACTATTTTATGATTGCACATGGTAAAGAATGTGATTAAAGGCTCTTTTCCTATTTCAAAAGTTTTAGTTTTCGAGGGTAATAGCTACGTATGTTGGAAAAATGAAGATATTAGACTATTTTATGATTGCAAATGGTAAAGAATGTGATTAAAGGCTCTTTTCCTATGTCAAAAGTTTTAGTTTTCGAGGGTAATAGCTAGTTATGTTGAAAAAATGAAGATATTAGACTATTTTATGATTGCAAATGGTAAAGAATGTGATTAAAGGCTCTTTTCCTATGTCAAAAGTTTTAGTTTTCGAGGGTAATAGCTACGTTCGTTGAAAAAATGAAGATATTAGACTATTTTATGATTGCAAATGGTAAAGAATGTGATTAAAGGCTCTTTTCCTATTTCAAAAGTTTTAGTTTTCGAGGGTAATAGCTACGTATGTGAAAAAATGAAGATATTAGACTATTTTATGATTGCAAATGGTAAAGAATGTGATTAAAGGCTCTTTTCCTATGTCAAAAGTTTTAGTTTTCGAGGGTAATAGCTACGTATGTTGAAAAAATGAAGATATTAGACTATTTTATGATTGCAAATGGTAAAGAATGTGATTAAAGGCTCTTTTCCTATTTCAAAAGTTTTAGTTTTCGAGGGTAATAGCTACGTATGTTGGAAAAAATGAAGATATTAGACTATTTTATGATTGCAAATGGTAAAGAATGTGATTAAAGGCTCTTTTCCTATTTCAAAAGTTTTAGTTTTCGAGGGTAATAGCTATGTCTATGGAAAAAATGAAGATATTAGACTATTTTATGATTGCACATGGTAAAGAATGTGATTAAAGGCTCTTTTCCTATGTCAAAAGTTTTAGTTTTCGAGGGTAATAGCTATGTCTGTGGAAAAAATGAAGATATTAGACTATTTTATGATTGCACAATGGTAAAGAATGTGATTAAAGGCTCTTTTCCTATTTCAAAAGTTTTAGTTTTCGAGGGTAATAGCTACGTATGTTGAAAAAATGAAGATATTAGACTATTTTATGATTGCAAATGGTAAAGAATGTGATTAAAGGCTCTTTTCCTATTTCAAAAGTTTTAGTTTTCGAGGGTAATAGCTATGTCTGTGGAAAAAATGAAGATATTAGACTATTTTATGATTGCAAATGGTAAAGAATGTGATTAAAGGCTCTTTTCCTATGTCAAAAGTTTTAGTTTTCGAGGGTAATAGCTATGTCTGTGGAAAAAATGAAGATATTAGACTATTTTATGATTGCACATGGTATGAATGTGTAAATGGTAAAGAATGTGATTAAAGGCTCTTTTCCTATGTCAAAAGTTTTAGTTTTCGAGGGTAATAGCTACGTATGTTGAAAAAATGAAGATATTAGACTATTTTATGATTGCAAATGGTAAAGAATGTGATTAAAGGCTCTTTTCCTATGTCAAAAGTTTTAGTTTTCGAGGGTAATAGCTACGTATGTTGAAAAAATGAAGATATTAGACTATTTTATGATTGCACATGGTAAAGAATGTGATTAAAGGCTCTTTTCCTATTTCAAAAGTTTTAGTTTTCGAGGGTAATAGCTACGTATGTTGAAAAATGAAGATATTAGACTATTTTATGATTGCAAATGGTAAAGAATGTGATTAAAGGCTCTTTTCCTATTTCAAAAGTTTTAGTTTTCGAGGGTAATAGCTATGTCTGTGGAAAAAATGAAGATATTAGACTATTTTATGATTGCAAATGGTAAAGAATGTGATTAAAGGCTCTTTTCCTATGTCAAAAGTTTTAGTTTTCGAGGGTAATAGCTATGTCTGTGGAAAAAATGAAGATATTAGACTATTTATGATTGCACTTATGAATGTGCAAATGGTAAAGAATGTGATTAAAGGCTCTTTTCCTATGTCAAAAGTTTTAGTTTTCGAGGGTAATAGCTACGTATGTTGAAAAAATGAAGATATTAGACTATTTTATGATTGCACATGGTAAAGAATGTGATTAAAGGCTCTTTTCCTATTTCAAAAGTTTTAGTTTTCGAGGGTAATAGCTACGTATGTTGAAAAAATGAAGATATTAGACTATTTTATGATTGCAAATGGTAAAGAATGTGATTAAAGGCTCTTTTCCTATGTCAAAAGTTTTAGTTTTCGAGGGTAATAGCTAGGTATGTCGGAAAAATGAAGATATTAGACTATTTTATGATTGCACATGGTAAAGAATGTGATTAAAGGCTCTTTTCCTATGTCAAAAGTTTTAGTTTTCGAGGGTAATAGCTACGTATGTTGAAAAAATGAAGATATTAGACTATTTTATGATTGCAAATGGTAAAGAATGTGATTAAAGGCTCTTTTCCTTGTCAAAAGTTTTAGTTTTCGAGGGTAATAGCTACGTATGTTTGAAAAAATGAAGATATTAGACAATTTTATGATTGCACATGGTAAAGAATGTGATTAAAGGCTCTTTTCCTATTTCAAAAGTTTTAGTTTTCGAGGGTAATAGCTACGTATGTGAAAAAATGAAGATATTAGACTATTTTATGATTGCACATGGTAAAGAATGTGATTAAAGGCTCTTTTCCTATGTCAAAAGTTTTAGTTTTCGAGGGTAATAGCTACGTATGTTGAAAAAATGAAGATATTAGACTATTTTATGATTGCAAATGGTAAAGAATGTGATTAAAGGCTCTTTTCCTATTTCAAAAGTTTTAGTTTTCGAGGGTAATAGCTACGTATGTTGGAAAAAATGAAGATATTAGACTATTTTATGATTGCAAATGGTAAAGAATGTGATTAAAGGCTCTTTTCCTATGTCAAAAGTTTTAGTTTTCGAGGGTAATAGCTATGTCTATGGAAAAAATGAAGATATTAGACTATTTTATGATTGCACATGGTAAAGAATGTGATTAAAGGCTCTTTTCCTATTTCAAAAGTTTTAGTTTTCGAGGGTAATAGCTATGTCTGTGGAAAAAATGAAGATATTAGACTATTTTATGATTGCACAATGGTAAAGAATGTGATTAAAGGCTCTTTTCCTATGTCAAAAGTTTTAGTTTTCGAGGGTAATAGCTACGTATGTTGAAAAAATGAAGATATTAGACTATTTTATGATTGCAAATGGTAAAGAATGTGATTAAAGGCTCTTTTCCTATTTCAAAAGTTTTAGTTTTCGAGGGTAATAGCTATGTCTGTTGGAAAAAATGAAGATATTAGACTATTTTATGATTGCAAATGGTAAAGAATGTGATTAAAGGCTCTTTTCCTATGTCAAAAGTTTTAGTTTTCGAGGGTAATAGCTATGTCTGTGGAAAAAATGAAGATATTAGACTATTTATGATTGCACATGGTAATGAATGTGTAAATGGTAAAGAATGTGATTAAAGGCTCTTTTCCTATGTCAAAAGTTTTAGTTTTCGAGGGTAATAGCTACGTATGTTGAAAAATGAAGATATTAGACTATTTTATGATTGCAAATGGTAAAGAATGTGATTAAAGGCTCTTTTCCTATGTCAAAAGTTTTAGTTTTCGAGGGTAATAGCTACGCATGTTGAAAAAATGAAGATATTAGACTATTTTATGATTGCACATGGTAAAGAATGTGATTAAAGGCTCTTTTCCTATTTCAAAAGTTTTAGTTTTCGAGGGTAATAGCTACGTATGTTGAAAAATGAAGATATTAGACTATTTTATGATTGCAAATGGTAAAGAATGTGATTAAAGGCTCTTTTCCTATTTCAAAAGTTTTAGTTTTCGAGGGTAATAGCTATGTCTGTGGAAAAAATGAAGATATTAGACTATTTTATGATTGCAAATGGTAAAGAATGTGATTAAAGGCTCTTTTCCTATGTCAAAAGTTTTAGTTTTCGAGGGTAATAGCTATGTATGTGGAAAAAATGAAGATATTAGACTATTTATGATTGCACGAATGTGCAAATGGTAAAGAATGTGATTAAAGGCTCTTTTCCTATGTCAAAAGTTTTAGTTTTCGAGGGTAATAGCTACGTATGTTGGAAAAAATGAAGATATTAGACTATTTTATGATTGCACATGGTAAAGAATGTGATTAAAGGCTCTTTTCCTATTTCAAAAGTTTTAGTTTTCGAGGGTAATAGCTACGTATGTTGAAAAAATGAAGATATTAGACTATTTTATGATTGCAAATGGTAAAGAATGTGATTAAAGGCTCTTTTCCTATGTCAAAAGTTTTAGTTTTCGAGGGTAATAGCTACGTATGTGGAAAAAATGAAGATATTAGACTATTTTATGATTGCACATGGTAAAGAATGTGATTAAAGGCTCTTTTCCTATTTCAAAAGTTTTAGTTTTCGAGGGTAATAGCTACGTATGTTGAAAAAATGAAGATATTAGACTATTTTATGATTGCAAATGGTAAAGAATGTGATTAAAGGCTCTTTTCCTATGTCAAAAGTTTTAGTTTTCGAGGGTAATAGCTACGTATGTTGAAAAAATGAAGATATTAGACTATTTTATGATTGCAAATGGTAAAGAATGTGATTAAAGGCTCTTTTCCTATTTCAAAAGTTTTAGTTTTCGAGGGTAATAGCTACTATGTTGGAAAAAATGAAGATATTAGACTATTTTATGATTGCACATGGTAAAGAATGTGATTAAAGGCTCTTTTCCTATGTCAAAAGTTTTAGTTTTCGAGGGTAATAGCTACGTATGTTGAAAAAATGAAGATATTAGACTATTTTATGATTGCAAATGGTAAAGAATGTGATTAAAGGCTCTTTTCCTATTTCAAAAGTTTTAGTTTTCGAGGGTAATAGCTATGTCTGTTGGAAAAAATGAAGATATTAGACTATTTTATGATTGCAATGGTAAAGAATGTGATTAAAGGCTCTTTTCCTATGTCAAAAGTTTTAGTTTTCGAGGGTAATAGCTACGTATGTTGAAAAAATGAAGATATTAGACTATTTTATGATTGCAAATGGTAAAGAATGTGATTAAAGGCTCTTTTCCTATTTCAAAAGTTTTAGTTTTCGAGGGTAATAGCTACGTATGTTGAAAAAATGAAGATATTAGACTATTTTATGATTGCAAATGGTAAAGAATGTGATTAAAGGCTCTTTTCCTATTTCAAAAGTTTTAGTTTTCGAGGGTAATAGCTAGGTCTGTGGAAAAAATGAAGATATTAGACTATTTTATGATTGCACATGGTAAAGAATGTGATTAAAGGCTCTTTTCCTATGTCAAAAGTTTTAGTTTTCGAGGGTAATAGCTACGTATGTTGAAAAAATGAAGATATTAGACTATTTTATGATTGCAAATGGTAAAGAATGTGATTAAAGGCTCTTTTCCTATTTCAAAAGTTTTAGTTTTCGAGGGTAATAGCTACGTATGTTGAAAAAATGAAGATATTAGACTATTTTATGATTGCAAATGGTAAAGAATGTGATTAAAGGCTCTTTTCCTATGTCAAAAGTTTTAGTTTTCGAGGGTAATAGCTACGTATGTGAAAAATGAAGATATTAGACTATTTTATGATTGCACATGGTAAAGAATGTGATTAAAGGCTCTTTTCCTATGTCAAAAGTTTTAGTTTTCGAGGGTAATAGCTATGTATGTTGGAAAAAATGAAGATATTAGACTATTTTATGATTGCACATGGTAAAGAATGTGATTAAAGGCTCTTTTCCTTTGTCAAAAGTTTTAGTTTTCGAGGGTAATAGCTACGTATGTTGAAAAAATGAAGATATTAGACTATTTTATGATTGCACATGGTAAAGAATGTGATTAAAGGCTCTTTTCCTATTTCAAAAGTTTTAGTTTTCGAGGGTAATAGCTATGTATGTTGGAAAAAATGAAGATATTAGACTATTTTATGATTGCAAATGGTAAAGAATGTGATTAAAGGCTCTTTTCCTATGTCAAAAGTTTTAGTTTTCGAGGGTAATAGCTAGGTCTTGGAAAAAATGAAGATATTAGACTATTTTATGATTGCACATGGTAAAGAATGTGATTAAAGGCTCTTTTCCTATGTCAAAAGTTTTAGTTTTCGAGGGTAATAGCTACGTATGTTGAAAAAATGAAGATATTAGACTATTTTATGATTGCAAATGGTAAAGAATGTGATTAAAGGCTCTTTTCCTATTTCAAAAGTTTTAGTTTTCGAGGGTAATAGCTATTATGTTGGAAAAAATGAAGATATTAGACTATTTTATGATTGCACATGGTAAAGAATGTGATTAAAGGCTCTTTTCCTATGTCAAAAGTTTTAGTTTTCGAGGGTAATAGCTACGTATGTTGAAAAAATGAAGATATTAGACTATTTTATGATTGCACATGGTAAAGAATGTGATTAAAGGCTCTTTTCCTATTTCAAAAGTTTTAGTTTTCGAGGGTAATAGCTATGTATGTTGGAAAAATGAAGATATTAGACTATTTTATGATTGCAAATGGTAAAGAATGTGATTAAAGGCTCTTTTCCTATGTCAAAAGTTTTAGTTTTGAGGGTAATAGC
>NW_027067413.1:0-13318 GCF_032884065.1 Artemia franciscana | reverse complement strand
CCAAAACCACAAATGTGAGAAAATTTGCCTGATTTTTTTTTTTAAATGGGAATGACCCTCAGAAAAGCAAGCGATATTACTGAAAATCTCTTTATTAGATACATCATTCAAAGAACCCTACCATAGTGATTTCAAGTTCCAATCTTCAAAATGTGGAATTTCGCTTTTTTTTTCAGAAGAAACTTTGTCGGTGCTTTTTTATTTGTTTTGTTTTTTCCCAGGGGTGATTGTGCCAAACCGTAGTTCAAAGATAATTAGGGGGGGAGCTTCTGCCCCTTTTAGGGCACCAAACTACAACTTTACCCCGAAGACGACGAACTTACAATCAATTTAAAATCCGGAGAAGCTAATTAATTTAAAAGTATCAATAACTATATTTTAGACTTCCCTGTTGCAAAAGAAGTAATGCCACACGGTGGCAGTACTGGATTCAACCAAGTTGATTCGCTTTTTTGTAATAAAATTAGGCTACGTTTGGTGAATAATAAGTTTGTAGCTTCGTTTTCTTCAATATTGTCCTTTAAAAAGTTTAACAAAAGTAGGCTAGGAAAAATAAATAAAAAACAATGGTATCTTATTCTGCCTCTTTGTACATGAAACTTTCAGCGACAAGCCTGCCGGCATTTACGATAAGTTTGGATCCTTTTGAAGTGCATGAGCAACTGATGAGAACTATAGAATAGCCAAAAATAGTTGTGCAAAAATTCCGAACACATAGTTCAACACTCCGTTAAATTGCCATAGCAAGCGTTGAATAGCTGCTTCAAACCCATGCCTAGATTAGCTTGTTAGTGCTAGTGTTCCTAGTTTCTTTCCCTCACAATTTAAGTAATTAAAGATTTGACCCTTTTGGCTTTGTTTTGTGCAGTATTCATGCCTATGATGAACGAAAAATCGGCGATTTACGAGTTTATTCACTTCGACAGGTATCAGCCCCATCTACATTTATAACTATTTACAGTCATATAGATGGTCATTGCGCTGTTGATGCAGCAGACCATGGGTGCGTTTGTTTACTTGTCCATACTGATCTGATTAATCCAAGCGTTTTTTGAGACACATATGACGTCAGAGGTTGGTCGGATTGTCCCCTCAAACGTTCAGGATTCTCTATTCTCTTTCTATTTCTCTATTCTCTATTCAGGAAAGCTATTCTCTTTTGGAGAATATTCACGTCTCCAAAGTATGCCAGGGCATAAATAACAATTTTGGATATTCAAGTCATGGTATATCATTTCTTTATGTATAGCACCGGTGGTTTAAATGGTAGAGCGCTTGCCCGCTGGCAAGAGGTCCGGGTTCGAATCCCGGTCGGTGCAATTTTTAGTTGCTGTAGCATAATGGTACTGAGACATAGGAGAGAAAATAGATGAGTATTTTTTTCAATTAAGTAAAAGTCGAATAATACGTGTTTTTTCTTAAAATTCTTTCTCAAAGCGGATTAATCGAGTCAAATGAGTTAGACAATTTTTCACTAGTAAAACGTGTATTACAACAATGACACTAGTTTTCTTTAGAAAAAAGATGGTACAGGAAAACGAATTGAATCAATCCAAACAAATATTACGTTTACGATATTACGTTATTACGATCAAAGGATTTTGTGATGACAAAAGAGACATGGCGAATGTCATGTCCCTGAGCAAGAGCTCGACCCACTCTTGGTACTGTGCAATTAGACAGTCTAATGTAGACCATTTTTTACGAAAACCGTATTTTGTGTCAGCCAATAAGTGGTGTGACTCAAGATCCTGCATTAGTAGGGTCATCATCTTCCTTAGGGCCAGAGACTACACGGGCAACTTTGCAGGCTTTGGAAAAATTCACGTCATGAAGTTAGTTGTCGTCATTTTTGCTATGACGGTGACGTCATTAAAGATATTTAAGACATATATGTTCACGTAGAAATCTATTAATGTTTAAGTGTACAATGACTGAACTTACAATGGCAAAAGCCGATGAAGATGCTCAAATAGTCTATGCCAAAAAACTTGCTGCTGATAGAGAAAGTCAGAAAAGAAAGGGTGCCGAGGAACTACCAGAGCAACGCGAAAGCAGACTTGCTGCTAAAAGAGAAAGTGAAAAAAGAAGGCGAGATTTATTCTGAGCTCAAATAGAAATATCCCGATTCTCATCCGATTTTGTCAAGCGCCATTTCTGATGGGTCTTCTTTCTGTCCCTAGTCGCCTTTCTACAAGCAGCATTGAACCATAGTTTATCTGGGGAAGTGACTTGAATTGTCTTTGATGGGACATTGCTCAATAGCTTTTGTAATAGCTTTTTCGGAGAGTGACACTGCTTTAACTGGGTCGTCTTTTGTATATTTACTCCATGGCATTGCCGACGAGCAGTTTTGCAATTCTGCCAGTCGGATTGGTGATACTGCCTTAGGATCCGATTGTGCTTTACAGGTCGTTTTATTTTATTCGGCAATCTTTGTGCATGCTTATACCGAGATATTCTGAATGGTTAAATGAAATTTTAATGTGCATTTCAAATATTTACCACATATAACACTGAGCGTCTGCTGTATCATGACATATGTCATGTAAGCACACGTGTAAACATTTGTTTAAAGTGTAAACATCTGTCAGTAATTTTGAAAATGACTGTTTTTATAGGTGGTGTAAAAATAACCATTGAAATAAATATGGGATTTTTTTTTATTTTTCCAAAGTTAAGGCTGTTAGCCAATTTTCCCAAGTCTAGATCGTTTTTTTTTTCACCAGGAACTGGTAGACTGTCAATTTTCATAAAAAAGCTACAGCATCGTTTTTGAGAAAAAATGCATATGCGTATAGAAAAGCATCGCTCGTTTTGTAAGATAGATCTTCGTTTTAACTTTAAATTTAACTTATTTTAAATATTTGGTTTTCAGATATTTGAAAACCACATATTTTCTTGTGATTCAGTGAAACATACCACTCAGCATGCCGTAACTGCTTAGATTCAATGGACTTGAGCATTCCCTAGATGTCACATACACATACCTTTGATAACCTTGGATGCACATGGTGTCTTTTGATTTAGTTCAGCATCCCGACGACATGCTCTGAGAGCTCCAATGCAACATCATTAGCGATTCCTATATACAGTTCAAAAATTTGGCCACTTGTATCACTTAAAGCCCTTCCCATATGGACTATGGAAATTCTTTTTATCCCTAGAGACATAGTTGTTGAACCTTTCGACTATTTTGAATAAAATAGATATCTTAAACTTTTGATCAGATGTCTTTTTGGGGTGAGTAGTAAAAAGGGACCAGGAGAGAGCGCTGGTTGCACTCCAACTACGTTTGACTCTTAAAAAGGGTAATAGAACTTCCAATTTTAAATCAAATAAGTTTCATTTGAAGTTCTTACGATAGTTTCTTCCATACGAATTATCCTAACGAAAAAAAAGTATTTAATTTTTATCGCTCTTTACGTGCACCGCTATTGTGCTAGTAATGGCAGGTTAATTTAATTATAAAAGAATTATTGCTGCTTATATTCAGTGTTTTGTAAACTGTAATTTAAGGCAGATTGTTCTTCATTCATTTTTTTCCTCATGTGCAAAGTTAAGAACACTTGCTATTCTCAATGCGTCAGTGAAATAAGAAAAAAATCTTTAGTCAGTTTTGCAGCATATTTTTTGGCCGATTTGCAAATTCCCGAAGAATATTGGAATTCCTAGAATAGAAGTAAAACTACAACTCTAACTTCGATGAGGTGTATACATAGGATTATATCTCATAGATTGTGGATTGAAGAATGACTACAACTTGGAAAAATAAGTATATTATGCCGAAAATATCGGTGGAGAATTCGCAGAAATCTCATTTTTCAGAGACCTCTTCGAAATGTTAATTTTTGACCTAAATACAAGCCTGGAGTCACCATAGGTCTGTCATAGGTCTCATTCGTTTTATAAATTATTGGTATTTTTTTCAGGACCAAATGTCTTCACTGAAAACCAGACTATTGCAAAGTATGCTATAATGGATGGAACCCCTGTTGGTCGAGAATCAATATGTATCCGTGTATTTTTATCTGGTTATGGTCTTACACCGACCATGAGGGATATAGCAAAGAAGTTTTTGGTAAGGTACTTCCTGATCTGGTGCTAGTCGACGAAGAAGAGATATTTCAGGCAACAGGTTCAGTCCAAATTCTAATTTTTCACTCAGTTTTTTATTTTATCTGTAGTTTTGAGACACAGAAAACTGATTTTTGTCTCCAATGGTTGTGAGGTAAAAGTCAAACTTCTCAACTTTTTCTTTCGACTTTCAAATTTGATATTTACATTCGGAGTCTTTTATTTATTTATTTTTTCAAAAAGTTTTGAATTTGGAAAAAAAAGTATTATATTTTTGTACATGTTTAGTATCAACTTTAATGCAATGTTTTGCGAATTTTCTCACCCTTCTCTGTGTTGAAATTATGTTGCATTAACAAACCAATATAAAATCAAAACCACAATTGACTGTTTAAGTAATGGTAAACGACAAAATTATGTTGTACCATAAAAGGTAAAGGAAGACCAAGTTCAAATCCTCTTTTAATGGGTGATTTTAATGACAATAAACTTTTCAAGCGCAAAAACTTTAAGCTTAATTAATTTTTCGAGGCTTCATCACAAGAAACTTGATTGAGTTAATTTTATATGCTCATTAAGAAATGTGTAATTCCCAAAAAAAGATACAGGCTCTCGATTTCTAGATAATATTTTTTTTTCAATTTGCATCTAAATCAATAGTTTGAAAACACGTCCGTTTAAAATCCGCTAAGGACTCTTTGTGCCGAAACACGACAATAAAAAGAAGGAAAACCTACTATATTTATAAATAAAAAATACCTCTAGTAACTTTACCTCTAGTAATACCTAATACTTTTATTTGCAATCCTTTGTAATGTATCATGAAAAATGGGTTTATATCATTCGTTAAAGGTAATATATATAGGCTATTTACAACGTCATCGAATATATCTATATATATAAAAATAAGTTGTTTGTGTGTCTGTCGACTGACGTCATGTTTGTGTGTCGACTGACGTCATGTTTGTCGACTGACGTCATTATAAGGATTGAGCTGTATGTCGTCATGAAGTTGTTTGTCGTCTGACGTCATGTTTGTCGACTAACGAAACTACAGACCGGGACACCGGGACACAAATGACTTGTTATGTCTGTTATAACGTAATAGAGGCAACAATCTTGACAGGGCCTTTTGAGGGTGAGGCTTTTCTTATTCCACGCATTCTCATGATTCCAATGGATCTGCCTTTTCAACCTAAAAGATTGCAATTCCCAATTTGATTAGCATATTTAGTTTTCAGTCCAGAACCACTAAAACTATTATGTAAATATCAAAAATATTTATGTTGTCTGAGCAATAATTTTAGTTTTTATTTCAAAATAGAAAATTACCTGACAATTTTAGAATTATATCTATCTATATATATAAAAATAAGTCGTCTGTCTGTGGATCAGGTGGCGTCATGTTTCTGTGTCGACTGGCGTCATGAAGTTAGTTGTCGTAATTTTTGCTATGACGGTGACGTCATTAAAGATATTTAAGACATATATGTTCACGTAGAAATCTATTAATGTTTAAGTTTAAAATGACTGATGAACTTACAATGGCAAAAGCCGATGAAGATGCTCAAAGAGTCTATGCCAAAAAACTTGCTGCTGATAGAGAAAGTCAGAAAGAAAGCGTGCTGAGGAATCAAAAGAACAGCAAGGAAACAGGCTTGAGGCAAAAGAACGCAAAACCGCGCAGTTAGATGAAGATCCACCTGGACAGCGAGAGTATATATATATCTTCTATATATATAAAAATAAGTTGTCTGTCTGTGGATCTGTCAGGTGACGAAATTACAGACCGGGACATCGGGACACAAATGACGACCGGGACACCGGCACATAGGGAATATAAATGACGACCGGGACACAAGGAATGTTCGATTAGCAATCACCATCAACAAAGCACCGGGACACAAATGACGACCGGGACACAGGGAGTATAAATGACGACCAGGACATAAGTAAAAAAAAATAAAAAATAAAAAAAGGTAAAAACTACAAAAAAAACTAAAAAGAAAAAAAAACTAAAAACTAATAAAAAACTAAAAAAGCTAAAAAGCTAAAAAAAAACAAAAAGAAAATAAAATGAAACAGGAAAAAAAAATGAAAAATAAAGGAGAAAAACAAAACTAAAAAAAAGAAAAAAAAAACTAAAAAAAGGTAAAAAACTAAAACCTAAAAAAAGACCAATTCAAAAACGAATGTATATACAGACCGGGACACAAATGACGACCGGGACATAAACCTGACATTCTATTTATTTGTCGTCTGACGTCATGTTTGTCGACTAACGAAACTACAGACCGGGACACCGGGACACAAATGACGTGTTATGTCTGTTATAACGTAATAGAGGCAACAATCTTGACAGGGCCTTTTAAGGGTGAGGCTTTTCTTATTCCACGCATTCTCATGATTCCAATGGATCTGCCTTTTCAACCTAAAAGATTGCAATTCCCAATTTGATTAGCATATTTAGTTTTCAGTCCAGAACCACTAAAGCTATTATGTAAATATCAAAAATATTTATGTTGTCTGAGCAATAATTTTTAGTTTTTATTTCAAATAGAAAATTACCTGACAATTTTAGAATTATATCTATCTATCTATATATATAAAAATAAGTTGTCTGTCTGTGGATCAGGTGACGTCATGTTTCTGTGTTGACTGGCGTCATGAAGTTAGTTGTCGTCATTTTTGCTATGACGGTGACGTCATTAAAGATATTTAAGACATATATGTTCACGTAGAAATCTATTAATGTTTAAGTTTAAAATGACTGATGAACTTACAATGGCAAAAGCCGATCAAGATGCTCAAAGAGTCTATGCCAAAAAACTTGCTGCTGATAGAGAAAGTCAGAAAAGAAAGCGTGCCGAGGAATCAAAAGAACAGCAAGGAAACAGGCTTGAGGCTAAAGAACGCAAAACCGCGCAGTTAGATGAAGATCCACCTGGACAGCGAGAGTATATATATATCTATATATATAAAAATAAGTTGTCTGTCTGTAGATCTGTCAGGTGACGAAATTACAGACCGGGACATCGGGACACAAATGACGACCGGGACACCGGCACATAGGGAATATAAATGACGACCGGGACACAAGGAATGTTCGATTAGCAATCACCATCAACAAAGCACCGGGACACAAATGACGACCGGGACACAGGGAGTATAAATGACGACCAGGACATAAGTAAAAAAAATAAAAACTAAAAAAAGGTAAAAACTACAAAAAAACTAAAGTTGTCTGTCTGTGGATGTGTGGATGTGTCAGGTGACGTCACCTGAAAAAACTGGATCAGGTGACGTCAAAACTGAAAAAACTAAAAAAAAGGCAAAAACTACAAAAAAAAACTAAAAACTAATAAAAAAAATAAAAAAGCTAAAAAACTAAAAAAACTATAAAGGTAAAAACCAATAAAAAACTAAAAAAAAAACTGAAAAAACTAAAAAAAGGCAAAAACTACAAAAAAAAAACTAAAAACTAATAAAAAAAGTAAAAAAGCTAAAAAACTAAAAAAACTAAAAAAAGGTAAAAAACTAAAAAAAATAAAAAATAAAAAAAAAACTAAAAAAAAGGAAAAAACTGAAAAATAAGCTAAAATAAAGGTAAAAACCAATAAAAAACTAAAAAGAAAAAAGGAAAAAACTAATAAATGACGACACTCAAAGAGAAAGCGACCAGGACAAAAGGAATGTTCGATTAGCAATCAACAAAGCACCGGGACACAGGGAGTATAAATGACGACCAGGACATAAGTAAAAAAAAAAAACTATCTATATATATAAAAATAAGTTGTCAAACTAAAAAAAGGCAAAAACTACAAAAAAAACTAAAAACTAATAAAAAAGCTAAAAAACTAAAAAAACTAAAAAAAAGGCAAAAACTACAAAAAAAACTAAAAACTAATAAAAAAAAATAAAAAAGCTAAAAAACTAAAAAAACTAAAAAAACTAAAAAAAGGTAAAAAACTAAAAAAACTAAAAACTAAAAAAAACTAAAAAAAAGGAAAAAACTGAAAAATAAGCTAAAATAAAGGTAAAAACCAATAAAAAACTAAAAAAAAACTGAAAAAACTAAAAAAAGGCAAAAACTACAAAAAAACTAAAAACTAATAAAAAAAGGAAAAAACTGAAAAATAAGCTAACATAAAGGTAAAAACCAATAAAAAACTAAAAAGAAAAAAAGGAAAAAAACTAAAAAAAATTTTCATCTAAAAAACTAAAAAAAACTAAAAAAGGTAAAAACTAAAAGAACTAAAAAAGAAAAAAATAAATGACGACACTCAAAGAGAAAGCGACCAGGACAAAAGGAATGTTCGATTAGCAATCAACAAAGCACCGGGACATAGGGAGTATAAATGACGACCAGGACATAAGTAAAAAAAAAATTAACAAAACTAAAAAGAAGGTAAAAACTACAAAAAAACTAAAAAGAAAAAAAAACTAAAAACTAATAAAAAAACTAAAAAATCTAAAAATCTAAATAAACTAAAAAAGAAAAAAAAAAGGAAAAAAATAAAGGAGAAAAACAAAACTAAAAAACGAATGTATATACAGACCGGTACACCGGGATACAAATGACGACCGGGACAGAGGGAATATAAATGACGACCGGGACACAGGGACACAACTACAACGGGGACACCGGGGGAAACAGGGGGATATAAATGACGACCGGGACAAAAAAACTAAAAAGAAAAAAAAACTAAAAACTAATAAAAAAACTAAAAAATCTAAAAATCTAAATAAGCTAAAAAAGAAAAAAAAAGGAAAAAAATAAAGGAGAAAAACAAAACTAAAAAACGAATGTATATACAGACCGGGACACCGGATACAAATGACGACCGGGACACAGGGAATATAAATGACGACCGGGACACAGGGACACAACTACAACGGGGACACCGGAGGAAACAGGGGGATGTAAATGACGACCGGGACACCGGGACAGGGAATGGTCGATTAGCAATCACCATCAACAAAGCTCAAGGGCAATCATTAGAATCATGAGGTATAGATCTGAATACAGATTGTTTTCCCATGGACCATTATATGTTGCATGTTCAAGAGTCGGTAAACCTGACAATCTATTTATATGCAAAGACAATGGGACAGCAAAGAATGTTGTATATTCGCAAGTTTTACGTAGTTAAAACCATATATATATATATCTATCTATATTCACAGGTGGGACATAGGGACACAACTACAATGGCGCGTAACTATTATGGCGCGTAACGACTTACGCGCGCGGGGGGGCTTGGGGGGGCGCGAAGCGCCCCCACCAACTAGGTGTTGGGGTGGCGCGAAGCGCCACCCCAACAGCTAGTATATATATAAAATAAGTTGTCTGTGTGTGGATCTGTGGATGGATCAGGTGACGTCATGTTTGTTCGCATATGACGTCTGAATTATTTCACACTAATACAAAAGAAGAAAAAAACTAAAAAAGGTAAAAACTACAAAAAAACTAAAAAGAAAAAAAAAAAACTAAAAAAGCTAAAAAACTAAAAAAAACTAAAAAAAGGTAAAAATCTAATAACTAAAAAAAACTGAAAAAAATAAAAAAAGGCAAAAACTACAAAAAAAATAAAAACATAAAAAAACTAAAAAAGCTAAAAAACTAAAAAAACTAAAAAAAGGTAAAAAACTAAA
The DNA here is from genome assembly GCF_032884065.1 of Artemia franciscana. NCBI lineage: Eukaryota > Metazoa > Arthropoda > Branchiopoda > Anostraca > Artemiidae > Artemia > Artemia franciscana. The sequence goes on along the minus strand of NW_027067413.1, from coordinate 3,586 downwards.
AAAAACTAAAAACTAAAAAAGAAAAAAACTAAAAAAAGGAAAAAACTGAAAAATAAAAGAGAAAAAGAAAACGAAAAAAATATGAATAAATATATATAAAAATAAGTTGTTTGTGGGTTATGTCTGTCTGTCTGTCTGTCGAGTGACGTCGTGTTTGTCCGCATATGACGTCTGAATTATTTCACACTAATACAAAAGAAGAAAAAAAACTAAAAAAGGTAAAAACTACAAAAAAACTAAAAAGAAAAAAAACTAAAAAAGCTAAAAAACTAAAAAAAAACTAAAAAAAGGTAAAAAACTAAAAACTAAAAAAAACTGAAAAAACTAAAAAAAGGCAAAAACTAAAAAAAAAACTAAAAACTAATAAAAAAACTAAAAAAGCTAAAAAACTAAAAAAACTAAACAAACTAAAAAAAGGTAAAAAACAAAAAAAAACTAAAAACTAAAAAAGAAAAAACTAAAAAAAAGGAAAAAACTGAAAAATAAGAGAAAAAGAAAACTAAAAAAATATTAATAAATATAAAAAATATAAATATAAATATAATATAAATTAGCAATCAACAAAGCACCGAGACACAAATGACGACCGGGACACAGGGAGTATAAATGACGACCAGGACATAAGTAAAAAAAAAAACTAAAAAAAACTAAAAAAATGGTAAAAACTATAAAAAAAACTAAAAACTAATAAAAAAACTAAAAAATCTAAAAATCTAAATAAACTAAAAAAGAAAAAAAAGAAAAAAGGAAAAAAATAAAGGAGAAAAACAAAACTAAAAAACGAATGTATATACAGACCGGGACACCGGGATACAAATGACGACCAGGACACAGGGAATATAAATGACGACCGGGACACAGGGACACAACTACAATGGGGACGCCGGGGGGCACAGGGGGATATAAATGACGACCGGGACACCGGGACACAAGGAATATAAATGACGCCCGGGACACTCAAAGAGAAATCACAGACTGGAACACCGGGACACAAATGACGACCGGGACACAGGGAATATAAATGACGACCGGGACACAGGGACATAACTACAAAGGGGACGCCGGGGTGCACAGGGGGATATATAAATGACGATGGCGACTCAGGGAATGGTCGATTAGCAATCACCATCAACAAAGCTCAAGGGCAATCATTAGAATCATGAGGTATAGATCTGAATACGGATTGTTTTCCCATGGACCATTATATGTTGCATGTTCAAGAGTCGGTAAACCTGACAATCTATTTATATGCACAGACAAAGGGACGGCAAAGAATGTTGTATATTCGCAAGTTTTACGTAGTTAAAAACATATATATATATATATATATATATATATATCTATATATATATATATATATATATATTCACAGGTGGGACATAGGGACACAACTACAATGGCGCGTAACTAATATGGCGCGTAACGACTTACGCGCGCGGGGGGCTTGGGGGGGCGCGAAGCGCCCCCACCAACTAGGTGTTGGGGTGGCGCGAAGCGCCACCCCAACAGCTAGTATATATATATTCACAGGTGGGACACAGGGACACAACTACAATGGCGCGTAACTAATATGGCGCGTAAAGACTTACGCGCGCGGGGGGGCTTGGGGGGGCGCGAAGCGCCCCCACCAACTAGGTGTTGGGGTGGTGCGAAGCGCCACCCCAACAGCTAGTTTTTAATATTTTTGTCTTTAGCATTTTTAATTTCTTCATTTGTTTAAAATGCCTTCGGATGAGTTTTCGAGTGTTCCAAAAATCTTTACAAGATTTTAACTTTGAAAGTTAATAAAGGCTCTCTTTGTAAGAAGAAATAGAAATTGGTATATCGAATACTTCCACATGTACAGGAACGTACGGCTTGAGTTTTCTTACTTGTGACTCGTATTGAATACAGGCTTATGAATCGAAACTATAGCAATAATAAGTTTGTACCTTCGTTTTCTTCAATATTGTCCTTTAAAAAGTTTAACAAAAGTAGGCTAGGAAAAATAAATAAAAAATTCTGCCTCTTTGTACATGAAACTTTCAGCGACAAGCCTGCCGGCATTTACGATAAGTTTAGATCCTTTTGAAGTGCATGAGCAACTGATGAGAACTATAGAATAGCCAAAAATAGTTGTGCAAAAATTCCGAACACATAGTTCAACACTCCGTTAAATTGCCATAGCAAGCGTTGAATAGCTGCTTCAAACCCATGCCTAGATTAGCTTGTTAGTGCTAGTGTTCCTAGTTTCTTTCCCTCACAATTTAAGTAATTAAAGATTGGACCCTTTTGGCTTTGTTTTGTGCAGTATTCATGCCTATGATGAACGAAAAATCGGCGATTTACGAGTTTATTCACTTCGACAGGTATCAGCCCCATCTACATTTATAACTATTTACAGTCATATAGATGGTCATTGCGCTGTTGATGCAGCAGACCATGGGTGCGTTTGTTTACTTGTCCAATTACTGATCTGATTAATCCAAGCGTTTTTTGAGACACATATGACGTCAGAGGTTAGTCGGATTGTCCCCTCAAACGTTCAGGATTCTCTATTCTCTTTCTATTTCTCTATTCTCTATTCAGGAAAGCTATTCTCTTTTGGAGAATATTCACGTCTCCAAAGTATGCCAGGGCATAAATAACAATTTTGGATATTCAAGTACATGGTATATCATTTCTTTATGTATAGCACCGGTGGTTTAAATGGTAGAGCGCTTGCCCGCTGGCAAGAGGTCCGGGTTCGAATCCCGGTCGGTGCAATTTTTAGTTGCTGTAGCATAATGGTACTGAGACATTCCTAGAGACATAGGAGAGAAAATAGATGATTATTTTTTTCAATTAAGTAAAAGTCGAATAATACGTGTTTTTTCTTAAAATTCTTTCTCAAAGCGGATTAATCGAGTCAAATGAGTTAGACAATTTTTCACTAGTAAAACGTGTATTAGACAACAATGACACTAGTTTTCTTTAGAAAAAAGATGGTACAGGAAAACGAATTGAATCAATCCAAACAAATATTACGTTTACGATATTACGTTATTACGATCAAAGGATTTTGTGATGACAAAAGAGACATGGCGAATGTCATGTCCCTGAGGCAAGAGCTCGACCCACTCTTGGTACTGTGCAATTAGACAGTCTAATGTAGACCATTTTTTACGAAAACCGTATTTTGTGTCAGCCAATAAGTGGTGTGACTCAAGATCCTGCATTAGTAGGGTCATCATCTTCCTTAGGGCCAGAGACTACACGGGCAACTTTGCAGGCTTTGGAAAAATTCACGTCATGAAGTTAGTTGTCGTCATTTTTGCTATGACGGTGACGTCATTAAAGATATTTAAGACATATATGTTCACGTAGAAATCTATTAATGTTTAAGTGTACAATGACTGATGAACTTACAATGGCAAAAGCCGATGAAGATGCTCAAATAGTCTATGCCAAAAAACTTGCTGCTGATAGAGAAAGTCAGAAAAGAAAGGGTGCCGAGGAACTACCAGAGCAACGCGAAAGCAGACTTGCTGCTAAAAGAGAAAGTGAAAAAAGAAGGCGAGATTTATTCTGAGCTCAAATAGAAATATCCCGATTCTCATCCGATTTT
>NW_027067412.1:0-13335 GCF_032884065.1 Artemia franciscana | reverse complement strand
ATATGGTTCTAGAATTCTAATCTATTGATTCTAGACCAGCTAGAATCAATAGTAGATAAAACAGTGAAAGTTTGATTCTAGCTAGTCTATTTACTATTTCTATGAGTCATATGCAAGGACGTCATTTTAGAAAAGACTTTTTCACTATTCAATAAATAGATTCAAATCTATTTGAATCTAGAATCAAACTTTCTGTTTGATTCTAATAGAATCAATAGAATAGCACTAGTTCGTATTTGAAGTCTTGCATATGGTTCTAGAATTCTAATCTATTGATTCTAGCTAGTCTATCTACTATTTCTATGAGTCATAGGCAAGACGTCATTTTAGAAAAGACTTTTTCACTATTCAATAAATAGATTCAAATCTATTTGAATCTAGAATCAAACTTTCTGTTTGATTCTAATAGAATCAATAGAATAGCACTAGTTCGTATGTGACGTCTTGCATATGGTTCTAGAATTCTAATCTATTGATTCTAGACCAGCTAGAATCAATAGTAGATAGAACAGTGAAAGTTTGATTGTAGCTAGTCTATCTACTATTTCTATGAGTCATATGCAAGACGTCATTTTAGAAAAGACTTTTTCACTATTCAATAAATAGATTCAAATCTATTTGAATCTAGAATCAAACTTTCTGTTTGATTCTAATAGAATCAATAGAATAGCACTAGTTCGTATGTGACGTCTTGCATATGGTTCTAGAATTCTAATCTATTGATTCTAGACCAGCTAGAATCAATAGTAGATAGAACAGTGAAAGTTTGATTCTAGCTAGTGTATCTACTATTTCTATGAGTCATATGCAAGACGTCATTTTTGAAAAGACTTTTTTACTATTCAATAAATAGATTCAAATCTATTTGAATCTAGAATCAAACTTTCTGTTTGATTCTAATAGAATCAATAGAATAGCACTAGTTCGTATGTGACGTCTTGCATTTTTTTTCTAGAATTCTAATCTATTTATTCTAGACCAGCTAGAATCAATAGTAGATAGAACATTGAAACTTTGATTCTAGCTAGTCTATCTATTATTTCTATGAGTCATATGCAAGGACGTCATTTTAGAAAAGACTTTTTCACTATTCAATAAATAGATTCAAATCTATTTGAATCTAGAATCAAACTTTCTGTTTGATTCTAATAGAATCAATAGAATAGCACTAGTTCGTATGTGACGTCTTGCATATGGTTCTAGAATTCTAATCTATTGATTCTAGCTAGTCTCTACTATTTCTATGAGTCATATGCAAGACGTCATTTTAGAAAAGACTTTTTCACTATTCAATAAATAGATTCAAATCTATTTGAATCTAGAATCAAACTTTCTGTTTGATTCTAATAGAATCAATAGAATAGCACTAGTTCGTATGTGACGTCTTGCATATGGTTCTAGAATTCTAATCTATTGATTCTAGACCAGCTAGAATCAATAGTAGATAGAACAGTGAAAGTTTGATTCTAGCTAGTCTATCTACTATTTCTATGAGTCATATGCAAGACGTCATTTTAGAAAAGACTTTTTCACTATTCAATAAATAGATTCAAATCTATTTGAATCTAGAATCAAACTTTCTGTTTGATTCTAATAGAATCAATAGAATAGCACTAGTTCGTATGTGACGTCCTTGCATATGGTTCTAGAATTCTAATCTATTGATTCTAGACCAGCTAGAATCAATAGTAGATAGAACAGTGAAAGTTTGATTCTAGCTAGTCTATCTACTATTTCTATGAGTCATATGCAAGACGTCATTTTAGAAAAGACTTTTTCACTATTCAATAAATAGATTCAAATCTATTTGAATCTAGAATCAAACTTTCTGTTTGATTCTAATAGAATCAATAGAATAGCACTAGTCGTATGTGACGTCTTGCATATGGTTCTAGAATTCTAATCTATTGATTCTAGACCAGCTAGAATCAATAGTAGATAGAACAGTGAAAGTTTGATTCTAGCTAGTCTATCTACTATTTCTATGAGTCATATGCAAGACGTCATTTTTGAAAAGACTTTTTTACTATTCAATAAATAGATTCAAATCTATTTGAATCTAGAATCAAACTTTCTGTTTGATTCTAATAGAATCAATAGAATAGCACTAGTTCGTATGTGACGTCTTGCATTTTTTTTCTAGAATTCTAATCTATTGATTCTAGACCAGCTAGAATCAATAGTAGATAGAACATTGAAACTTTGATTCTAGCTAGTCTATCTATTATTTCTATGAGTCATATGCAAGACGTCATTTTAGAAAAGACTTTTTCACTATTCAATAAATAGATTCAAATCTATTTGAATCTAGAATCAAACTTTCTGTTTGATTCTAATAGAATCAATAGAATAGCACTAGTTCGTATGTGACGTCTTGCATATGGTTCTAGAATTCTAATCTATTGATTCTAGCTAGTCTATCTACTATTTCTATGAGTCATATGCAAGACGTCATTTTAGAAAAGACTTTTTCACTATTCAATAAATAGATTCAAATCTATTTGAATCTAGAATCAAACTTTCTGTTTGATTCTAATAGAATCAATAGAATAGCACTAGTTCGTATGTGACGTCTTGCATATGGTTCTAGAATTCTAATCTATTGATTCTAGACCAGCTAGAATCAATAGTAGATAGAACAGTGAAAGTTTGATTCTAGCTAGTCTATCTACTATTTCTATGAGTCATATGCAAGACGTCATTTTAGAAAAGACTTTTTCACTATTCAATAAATAGATTCAAATCTATTTGAATCTAGAATCAAACTTTCTGTTTGATTCTAATAGAATCAATAGAATAGCACTAGTTCGTATGTGACGTCTTGCATATGGTTCTAGAATTCTAATCTATTGATTCTAGACCAGCTAGAATCAATAGTAGATAGAACAGTGAAAGTTTGATTCTAGCTAGTCTATCTACTATTTCTATGAGTCATATGCAAGACGTCATTTTTGAAAAGACTTTTTTACTATTCAATAAATAGATTCAAATCTATTTGAATCTAGAATCAAACTTTCTGTTTGATTCTAATAGAATCAATAGAATAGCACTAGTTCGTATGTGACGTCTTGCATTTTTTTCTAGAATTCTAATCTATTGATTCTAGACCAGCTAGAATCAATAGTAGATATAACATTGAAACTTTGATTCTAGCTAGTCTATCTATTATTTCTATGAGTCATATGCAAGACGTCATTTTAGAAAAGACTTTTTCACTATTCAATAAATAGATTCAAATCTATTTGAATCTAGAATCAAACTTTCTGTTTGATTCTAATAGAATCAATAGAATAGCACTAGTTCGTATGTGACGTCTTGCATATGGTTCTAGAATTCTAATCTATTGATTCTAGCTAGTCTATCTACTATTTCTATGAGTCATATGCAAGACGTCATTTTAGAAAAGACTTTTTCACTATTCAATAAATAGATTCAAATCTATTTGAATCTAGAATCAAACTTTCTGTTTGATTCTAATAGAATCAATAGAATAGCACTAGTTCGTATTTGACGTCTTGCATATGGTTCTAGAATTCTAATCTATTGATTCTAGCTAGTCTATCTACTATTTCTATGAGTCATATGCAAGAAGTCATTTTAGAAAAGACTTTTTCACTATTCAATAAATAGATTCAAATCTATTTGAATCTAGAATCAAACTTTCTGTTTGATTCTAATAGAATCAATAGAATAGCACTAGTTCGTATGTGACGTCTTGCATATGGTTCTAGAATTCTAATCTATTGATTCTTGCTAGTCTATCTACTATTTCTATGAGTCATATGCAAGACGTCATTTTAGAAAAGACTTTTTCACTATTCAATAAATAGATTCAAATCTATTTGAATCTAGAATCAAACTTTCTGTTTGATTTTAATAGAATCAATAGAATAGCACTATTTGGTATGTGACGTCTTGCATATGGTTCTAGAATTCTAATCTATTGATTCTAGACCAGCTAGAATCAATAGTAGATAAAACAGTGAAAGTTTGATTCTAGCTAGTCTATTTACTATTTCTATGAGTCATATGCAAGACGTCATTTTAGAAAAGACTTTTTCACTATTCAATAAATAGATTCAAATCTATTTGAATCTAGAATCAAACTTTCTGTTTGATTCTAATAGAATCAATAGAATAGCACTAGTTCGTATTTGAAGTCTTGCATATGGTTCTAGAATTCTAATCTATTGATTCTAGCTAGTCTATCTACTATTTCTATGAGTCATAGGCAAGACGTCATTTTAGAAAAGACTTTTTCACTATTCAATAAATAGATTCAAATCTATTTGAATCTAGAATCAAACTTTCTGTTTGATTCTAATAGAATCAATAGAATAGCACTAGTTCGTATGTGACGTCTTGCATATGGTTCTAGAATTCTAATCTATTGATTCTAGACCAGCTAGAATCAATAGTAGATAGAACAGTGAAAGTTTGATTCTAGCTAGTCTATCTACTATTTCTATGAGTCATATGCAAGACGTCATTTTAGAAAAGACTTTTTCACTATTCAATAAATAGATTCAAATCTATTTGAATCTAGAATCAAACTTTCTGTTTGATTCTAATAGAATCAATAGAATAGCACTAGTTCGTATGTGACGTCTTGCATATGGTTCTAGAATTCTAATCTATTGATTCTAGCTAGTCTATCTACTATTTCTATGAGTCATATGCAAGACGTCATTTTAGAAAAGACTTTTTCACTATTCAATAAATAGATTCAAATCTATTTGAATCTAGAATCAAACTTTCTGTTTGATTCTAATAGAATCAATAGAATAGCACTAGTTCGTATGTGACGTCTTGCATATGGTTCTAGAATTCTAAACTATTGATTCTAGCTAGTCTATCTACTATTTCTATGAGTCATATGCAAGACGTCATTTTAGAAAAGACTTTTTCACTATTCAATAAATAGATTCAAATCTATTTGAATCTAGAATCAAACTTTCTGTTTGATTCTAATAGAATCAATAGAATAGCACTAGTTCGTATGTGACGTCTTGCATATGGTTCTAGAATTCTAATCTATTGATTCTAGCTAGTCTATCTACTATTTCTATGAGTCATATGCAAGACGTCATTTTAGAAAAGACTTTTTCACTATTCAATAAATAGATTCAAATCTATTTGAATCTAGAATCAAACTTTCTGTTTGATTCTAATAGAATCAATAGAATAGCACTAGTTCGTATGTGACGTCTTGCATATGGTTCTAGAATTCTAATCTATTGATTCTAGACCAGCTAGAATCAATAGTAGATAGAACAGTGAAAGTTTGATTCTAGCTAGTCTATCTACTATTTCTATGAGTCATATGCAAGACGTCATTTTAGAAAAGACTTTTTCACTATTCAATAAATAGATTCAAATCTATTTGAATCTAGAATCAAACTTTCTGTTTGATTCTAATAGAATCAATAGAATAGCACTAGTTCGTATGTGACGTCTTGCATATGGTTCTAGAATTCTAATCTATTGATTCTAGCTAGTCTATCTACTATTTCTATGAGTCATATGCAAGACGTCATTTTAGAAAAGACTTTTTCACTATTCAATAAATAGATTCAAATCTATTTGAATCTAGAATCAAACTTTCTGTTTGATTTTAATAGAATCAATAGAATAGCACTATTTGGTATGTGACGTCTTGCATATGGTTCTAGAATTCTAATCTATTGATTCTAGACCAGCTAGAATCAATAGTAGATAAAACAGTGAAAGTTTGATTCTAGCTAGTCTATTTACTATTTCTATGAGTCATATGCAAGACGTCATTTTAGAAAAGACTTTTTCACTATTCAATAAATAGATTCAAATCTATTTGAATCTAGAATCAAACTTTCTGTTTGATTCTAATAGAATCAATAGAATAGCACTAGTTCGTATTTGAAGTCTTGCATATGGTTCTAGAATTCTAATCTATTGATTCTAGCTAGTCTATCTACTATTTCTATGAGTCATAGGCAAGACGTCATTTTAGAAAAGACTTTTTCACTATTCAATAAATAGATTCAAATCTATTTGAATCTAGAATCAAACTTTCTGTTTGATTCTAATAGAATCAATAGAATAGCACTAGCTCGTATGTGACGTCTTGCATATGGTTCTAGAATTCTAATCTATTGATTCTAGACCAGCTAGAATCAATAGTAGATAGAACAGTGAAAGTTTGATTCTAGCTAGTCTATCTACTATTTCTATGAGTCATATGCAAGACGTCATTTTAGAAAAGACTTTTTCACTATTCAATAAATAGATTCAAATCTATTTGAATCTAGAATCAAACTTTCTGTTTGATTCTAATAGAATCAATAGAATAGCACTAGTTCGTATGTGACGTCTTGCATATGGTTCTAGAATTCTAATCTATTGATTCTAGCTAGTCTATCTACTATTTCTATGAGTCATATGCAAGACGTCATTTTAGAAAAGACTTTTTCACTATTCAATAAATAGATTCAAATCTATTTGAATCTAGAATCAAACTTTCTGTTTGATTCTAATAGAATCAATAGAATAGCACTAGTTCGTATGTGACGTCTTGCATATGGTTCTAGAATTCTAATCTATTGATTCTAGACCAGCTAGAATCAATAGTAGATAGAACAGTGAAAGTTTGATTCTAGCTAGTCTATCTACTATTTCTATGAGTCATATGCAAGACGTCATTTTAGAAAAGACTTTTTCACTATTCAATAAATAGATTCAAATCTATTTGAATCTAGAATCAAACTTTCTGTTTGATTCTAATAGAATCAATAGAATAGCACTAGTTCGTATGTGACGTCTTGCATATGGTTCTAGAATTCTTATCTATTGATTCTAGCTAGTCTATCTACTATTTCTATGAGTCATATGCAAGACGTCATTTTAGAAAAGACTTTTTCACTATTCAATAAATAGATTCAAATCTATTTGAATCTAGAATCAAACTTTCTGTTTGATTCTAATAGAATCAATAGAATAGCACTCGTTCGTAGGTGACGTCTTGCATATGGTTCTAGAATTCTAATCTATTGATTCTAGACCTGCTAGAATCAATAGTAGATAGAACAGTGAAAGTTTGATTCTAGCTAGTCTATCTACTATTTCTATGAGTCATATGCAAGACGTCATTTTAGAAAAGACTTTTTCACTATTCAATAAATAGATTCAAATCTATTTGAATCTAGAATCAAACTTTCTGTTTGATTGTAATAGAATCAATAGAATAGCACTAGTTCGTATGTGACGTCTTGCGTATGGTTCTAGAATTCTAATCTATTGATTCTAGACCAGCTAGAATCAATAGTAGATAGAACAGTGAAAGTTTGATTTTAGCTAGTCTATCTACTATTTCTATGAGTCATATGCAAGACGTCATTTTAGAAAAGACTTTTTCACTATTCAATAAATAGATTCAAATCTATTTGAATCTAGAATCAAACTTTCTGTTTGATTCTAATAGAATCAATAGAATAGCACTAGTTCGTATGTGACGTCTTGCATATGGTTCTAGAATTCTAATCTATTGATTCTAGCTAGTCTATCTACTATTTCTATGAGTCATATGCAAGACGTCATTTTAGAAAAGACTTTTTCACTATTCAATAAATAGATTCAAATCTATTTGAATCTAGAATCAAACTTTCTGTTTGATTCTAATAGAATCAATAGAATAGCACTAGTTCGTATGTGACGTCTTGCATATGGTTCTAGAATTCTAATCTATTGATTCTAGACCAGATAGAATCAATATTAGATAGAACAGTGAAAGTTTGATTCTAGCTAGTCTATCTACTATTTCTATGAGTCATATGCAAGACGTCATTTTAGAAAAGACTTTATTCAATAAATAGATTCAAATCTATTTGAATCTAGAATCAAACTTTCTGTTTGATTCTAATAGAATCAATAGAATAGCACTAGTTCGTATGTGACGTCTTGCATATGGTTCTAGAATTCTAATCTATTGATTCTAGCTAGTCTATCTACTATTTCTATGAGTCATATGCAAGACGTCATTTTAGAAAAGACTTTTTCACTATTCAATAAATAAATTCAAATCTATTTGAATCTAGAATCAAACTTTCTGTTTGATTCTAATAGAATCAATAGAATAGCACTAGTTCGTATGTGACGTCTTGCATATGGTTCAAGAATTCTAATCTATTGATTCTAGACCAGCTAGAATCAATAGTAGATAGAACAGTGAAAGTTTGATTCTAGCTAGTCTATCTACTATTTCTATGAGTCATATGCAAGACGTCATTTTAGAAAAGACTTTTTCACTATTCAATAAATAGATTCAAATCTATTTGAATCTAGAATCAAACTTTCTGTTTGATTCTAATAGAATCAATAGAATAGCACTAGTTCGTATGTGACGTCTCGCATATGGTTCTAGAATTCTAATCTATTGATTCTAGCTAGTCTATTATTATTTCTATGAGTCATATGCAAGACGTCATTTTAGAAAAGACTTTTTCACTATTCAATAAATAGATTCAAATCTATTTGAATCTAGAATCAAACTTTCTGTTTGATTCTAATAGAATCAATAGAATAGCACTAGTTCGTATGTGACGTCTTGCATATGGTTCTAGAATTCTAATCTATTGATTCTAGACCAGCTAGAATCAATAGTAGATAGAACAGTGAAAGTTTGATTCTAGCTAGTCTATCTACTATTTCTATGAGGCATATGCAAGACGTCATTTTAGAAAGGACTTTTTCACTATTCAATAAATAGATTCAAATCTATTTGAATCTAGAATCAAACTTTCTGTTTGATTCTAATAGATTCAATAGAATAGCACTAGTTCGTATGTGACGTCTTGCATATGGTTCAAGAATTCTAATCTATTGATTCTAGACCAGCTAGAATCAATAGTAGATAGAACAGTGAAAGTTTGATTCTAGCTAGTCTATCTACTATTTCTATGAGTCATATGCAAGACGTCATTTTAGAAAAGACTTTTTCACTATTCAATAAATTGATTCAAATCTATTTGAATCTAGAATCAAACTTTCTGTTTGATTCTAATAGAATCAATAGAATAGCACTAGTTCGTATGTGACGTCTTGCATATGGTTCTAGAATTCTAATCTATTGATTCTAGCTAGTCTATCTACTATTTCTATGAGTCATATGCAAGACGTCATTTTAGAAAGGACTTTTTCACTATTCAATAAATAGATTCAAATCTATTTGAATCTAGAATCAAACTTTCTGTTTGATTCTAATAGATTCAATAGAATAGCACTAGTTCGTATGTGACGTCTTGCATATGGTTCTAGAATTCTAATCTATTGATTCTAGACCAGCTAGAATCAATAGTAGATAGAACAGTGAAAGTTTGATTCTAGCTAGTCTATCTACTATTTCTATGAGTCATATGCAAGACGTCATTTTAGAAAAGACTTTTTCACTATTCAATAAATAGATTCAAATCTATTTGAATCTAGAATCAAACTTTCTGTTTGATTCTAATAGAATCAATAGAATAGCACTAGTTCGTATGTGACGTCTTGCATATGGTTCTAGAATTCTAATCTATTGATTCTAGCTAGTCTATCTACTATTTCTATGAGTCATATGCAAGACGTCATTTTAGAAAAGACTTTTTCACAATTCAATAAATAGATTCAAATCTATTTGAATCTAGAATCAAACTTTCTGTTTGATTCTAATAGAATCAATAGAATAGCACTAGTTCATATGTGACGTCTTGCATATGGTTCTAGAATTCTAATCTATTGATTCTAGACCAGCTAGAATCAAAAGTAGATAGAACAGTGAAAGTTTGATTGTAGCTAGTCTATCTACTATTTCTTTGAGTCATATGCAAGACGTTATTTTAGAAAAGACTTTTTCACTATTCAATAAATAGATTCAAATCTATTTGAATCTAGAATCAAACTTTCTTTTTGATTCTAATAGAATCAATAGAATAGCACTAGTTCGTATGTGACGTCTTGCATATGGTTCTAGAATTCTAATCTATTGATTCTAGCTAGTCTATCTACTATTTCTATGAGTCATATGCAAGACGTCATTTTAGAAAAGACTTTTTCACTATTCAATAAATAGATTCAAAACTATTTGAATCTAGAATCAAACTCTCTGTTTGATTCTAATAGAATCAATAGAATAGCACTAGTTCATATGTGACGTCTTGCATATGGTTCTAGAATTCTAATCTATTGATTCTAGACCAGCTAGAATCAATAGTAGATAGAACAGTGAAAGTTTGATTCTAGCTAGTCTATCTACTATTTCTATGAGTCATATGCAAGACGTCATTTTAGAAAAGACTTTTCACTATTCAATAAATAGATTCAAATCTATTTGAATCTAGAATCAAACTTTCTGTTTGATTCTAATAGAATCAATAGAATAGCACTAGTTCGTATGTGACGTCTTGCATATGGTTCTAGAATTCTAATCTATTGATTCTAGCTAGTCTATCTACTATTTCTATGAGTCATATGCAAGACGTCATTTTAGAAAAGACTTTTTCACTATTCAATAAATAGATTCAAATCTATTTGAATCTAGAATCAAACTTTCTGTTTGATTCTAATAGAATCAATAGAATAGCACTAGTTCATATGTGACGTCTTGCATATGGTTCTAGAATTCTAATCTATTGATTCTAGACCAGCTAGAATCAATAGTAGATAGAACAGTGAAAGTTTGATTCTAGCTAGTCTATCTACTATTTCTATGAGTCATATGCAAGACGTCATTTTAGAAAAGACTTTTCACTATTCAATAAATAGATTCAAATCTATTTGAATCTAGAATCAAACTTTCTGTTTGATTCTAATAGAATCAATAGAATAGCACTAGTTCGTACGTGACGTCTTGCATATGGTTCTAGAATTCAAATCTATTGATTCTAACTAGTCTATCTACTATTTCTATGAGTCATATGCAAGACGTCATTTTAGAAAAGACTTTTTCACTATTCAATAAATAGATTCAAATCTATTTGAATCTAGAATCTAACTTTCTGTTTGATTCTAATAGAATCAATAGAATAGCACTAGTTCGTATGTGACGTCTTGCATATGGTTCTAGAATTCTAATCTATTGATTCTAGACCAGCTAGAATCAATAGTAGATAGAACAGTGAAAGTTTGATTTTAGCTAGTCTATCTACTATTTCTATGAGTCATATGCAAGACGTCATTTTAGAAAAGACTTTTTCACTATTCAATAAATAGGTTCAAATCTATTTGAATCTAGAATCAAACTTTCTGTTTGATTCTAATAGAATCAATAGAATAGCACTAGTTCGTATGTGACGTCTTGCATATGGTTCTAGAATTCTAATCTATTGATTCTAGCTAGTCTATCTACTATTTCTATGAGTCATATGCAAGACGTCATTTTAGAAAAGACTTTTTCACTATTCAATAAATAGATTCAAATCTATTTGAATCTAGAATCTAACTTTCTGTTTGATTCTAATAGAATCAATAGAATAGCACTAGTTCGTATGTGACGTCTTGCATATGGTTCTAGAATTCTAATCTATTGATTCTAGACCAGCTAGAATCAATAGTAGATAGAACAGTGAAAGTTTGATTCTAGCTAGTCTATCTACTATTTCTATGAGTCATATGCAAGACGTCATTTTAGAAAAGACTTTTTCACTATTCAATAAATAGATTCAAATCTATTTGAATCTAGAATCAAACTTTCTGTGTTGATTCTAATAGAATCAATAGAATAGCACTAGTTCGTATGTGACGTCTTGCATATGGTTCTAGAATTCTAATCTATTGATTCTAGCTAGTCTATCTACTATTTCTATGAGTCATATGCAAGACGTCATTTTAGAAAAGACTTTTTCACTATTCAATAAATAGATTCAAATCTATTTGAATCTAGAATCAAACTTTCTGTTTGATTCTAATAGAATCAATAGAATAGCACTAGTTCGTATGTGACGTCTTGCATATGGTTCTAGAATTCTAATCTATTGATTCTAGACCAGCTAGAATCAATAGTAGATAGAACAGTGAAAGTTTGATTCTAGCTAGTCTATCTACTATTTCTATGAGTCATATGCAAGACGTCATTTTAGAAAAGACTTTATTCAATAAATAGATTCAAATCTATTTGAATCTAGAATCAAACTTTCTGTTTGATTCTAATAGAATCAATAGAATAGCACTAGTTCGTATGTGACGTCTTGCATATGGTTCTAGAATTCTAATCTATTGATTCTAGCTAGTCTATCTACTATTTCTATGAGTCATATGCAAGACGTCATTTTAGAAAAGACTTTTTCACTATTCAATAAATAGATTCAAATCTATTTGAATCTAGAATCAAACCTTCTGTTTGATTCTAATAGAATCAATAGAATAGCACTAGTTCGTATGTGACGTCTTGCATATGGTTCTAGAATTCTAATCTATTGATTCTAGCTAGTCTATCTACTATTTCTATGAGGCATATGCAAGACGTCATTTTAGAAAGGACTTTTTCACTATTCAATAAATAGATTCAAATCTATTTGAATCTAGAATCAAACTTTCTGTTTGATTCTAATAGATTCAATAGAATAGCACTAGTTCGTATGTGACGTCTTGCATATGGTTCTAGAATTCTAATCTATTGATTCTAGACCAGCTAGAATCAATAGTAGATAGAACAGTGAAAGTTTGATTCTAGCTAGTCTATCTACTATTTCTATGAGTCATATGCAAGACGTCATTTTAGAAAAGACTTTTTCACTATTCAATAAATTGATTCAAATCTATTTGAATCTAGAATCAAACTTTCTGTTTGATTCTAATAGAATCAATAGAATAGCACTAGTTCGTATGTGACGTCTTGCATATGGTTCTAGAATTCTAATCTATTGATTCTAGCTAGTCTATCTACTATTTCTATGAGTCATATGCAAGACGTCATTTTAGAAAGGACTTTTTCACTATTCAATAAATAGATTCAAATCTATTTGAATCTAGAATCAAACTTTCTGTTTGATTCTAATAGATTCAATAGAATAGCACTAGTTCGTATGTGACGTCTTGCATATGGTTCTAGAATTCTAATCTATTGATTCTAGACCAGCTAGAATCAATAGTAGATAGAACAGTGAAAGTTTGATTCTAGCTAGTCTATCTACTATTTCTATGAGTCATATGCAAGACGTCATTTTAGAAAAGACTTTTTCACTATTCAATAAATAGATTCAAATCTATTTGAATCTAGAATCAAACTTTCTGTTTGATTCTAATAGAATCAATAGAATAGCACTAGTTCGTATGTGACGTCTTGCATATGGTTCTAGAATTCTAATCTATTGATTCTAGCTAGTCTAT
>NW_027067411.1:0-13345 GCF_032884065.1 Artemia franciscana | reverse complement strand
GACTATTGACAATTTAGATACATCATAAATTATTTTAATTTAGCTGTATATCCCTCCCACTGAACTTTTTCTGAAAGTTTCAACTTAACTGTTCTGTTTCAGAGTAATTGCATATACAAAATTTTGAAAATCAGGACTCACTTAAATTCCTTTGACTTGGTTGAATATATTTGGGCGCATTAATAGTAGCAGCAATGACAATAGCCTCAGTCACAAAATAGCATCACTCGCAGTTGCAAGTAGTCATAGTTGTAAGTAGTTATAGTCTCAGCCACAGTCAGTTGCAATCACAGTCATTAGTAGCTGCTCTCTCAATCAAATTAGTAACAGCTGCAGATGGAAGTAATGGCAACAATAATCAAAACTAGGCCTAGTCAAAGTCATAAATAATGGCAGAGACTTAAACAGTGGAAGTCATAAGTAGTTGCAGCCGCAAGTAGAAAACACTACAATAAGTCACTGCTGCAATGGAAAGTAGTAGCAGGTGCAGTTACAAGTAGTCATAATCACAAGAAGTCGTAGTTGCAAAAAGTCACAGTATTAAAGGAGTCAAAGTCACCATCAGTAGCAGTTGCTAGTTACTTTTTATTTCAATTTCCAATCGAATAAGGCCCTTCCAAAGATTCTAAAACTAGTTACAAATGAAACAGACTGAAAAAAACTGCATAGAGCCCACTTTACTCTTTACTAAGGCAGTTCTGCAATACCTATGACAAGAATGTCAATCTGAAATCGATCCCAGTCAAGATTCTAATATACATGTTCAAGCATAACAATTTGACTTTTTAAGGCAAGACCACAATACTTGATGTTCCCTAATGAGGGAGAAAAATGATGAGAACCTCTTTTATAGGTAACTAGCTGTTGGGGTGGCGCTTCGCGCCACACAAACACCTAGTTGGTGGGGGCGCTTTGCCACCCCCCAAGCCCCCCCCCCCACGCGCGTAAGTCATTACGCGCCATATTAGTTAGGCGCCATTGTAGTTGTGTCCCTGTGTCCCACCTGTGAATATATATATATATATATATTTAACTACGTAAAACTTGCGAATATACAATTTGCTGTCACATTGTCTGTCCATATAAATAGATTGTCAGGTTTACCAACTCTTGAACATGCAACATAATAATTGTCCATGGGGAAACAATCCGTATTCAGATCTATACCGCATTTTTCTAACGTTTGCCCTTGAGCTTTGTTGATGGTGATTGCTAATCGAACATTCCCTGTGTCCCCGTCGTCATTTATATATCCCCTATGCCCCCGGCGTCCCTGTCGTAGTTGTGTCCCTGTGTCCTGGTCGTCATTCATATTCCCTGTGTCCCGGTCGTCATTTGTGTCCCGGTATCCCAGTCTGTAATTTCTCTTTGAGTGTCCCGGTCGTCATTTATATTCCCTCTGTCCCGGTCGTCATTTGTGTCCCGGTCTGTAATTTCTCTTTGAGTGTTTTTTCTTTTTAGTTTTTTACCTTTTTCTTTTTTCAGTTTTCTTTTTCTTCTTTATTTTTCAGCGTCACTATGAAATACATATCGCCGAACCTTTGTTTTTTTAACTAAAATCTGGTAGGCATTGATGACCTTATGCAAGTCAAAATCCCAAACCCAATCATCATCGCTATCATTTTCAGTTTTGATATGTTTTGACTCTCGCTGTCCAGGTGGATTTTCATCTAACTGCGCGGTTTTGCGTCCTTTAGCCGCAAGCCTGTTTTCATGCTGTTCTTGTGATTCCTCGGCACGCTTTCTTTTCTTACTTTCTCTATCAGCCGCAAGTCTGTTGGCATAGACTCTTTGAGCAGCTTCCTCGGCTGTTGCCATTGTAGGTTCTTCAGTCATTTTACAATTAGAAATTTCTCTTTCAACTATCTTCTTACAATTAAAAATTTGTATTTGAACGATTTTCTTAAAATACCTGTGTCTTGGTCGTCATTTATATTCCCTGTGTCCCAGTCGTCATTTATATTCCCTCTGTCCCGGTCTTCATTTGTGTCCCGGTCTGTAATTTCTCTTTGAGTGTTTTTTTCTTTTTAGTTTTGTTTAGTTTTTTACCTTTTTTCTTTTTTCAGTTTTCTTTTTCTTCTTTATTTTTCAGCGTCACTATGAAATACATATCGCCGAACCTTTGTTTTTTTTAACTAAAATCTAGTAGGCATTGATGACCTTATCCAAGTCAAAATCCCAAACCCAATCATCATCGCTATCATTTTCAGTTTTGATATGTTTTGACTCTCGCTGTCCAGGTGGATTTTCATTTAACTGCGCGGTTTTGCATTCTTTAGCCGCAAGCCTGTTTTCTTGCTGTTCTTGTGATTCCTCGGCACGCTTTCTTTTCTTACTTTCTCTATCAGCCGCAAGCCTGTTTTCTTGCTGTTCTTGTGATTCCTCGGCACGCTTTCTTTTTTTATTTTCTCTATCAGCCACAAGTTTTTGGCATAGACTCTTTGAGCAGCTTCCTCGGCTGTTGCCATATTAGGTTCTTCAGTCATTTTACAATTAAACATTTTTCCGTCCACGATCTTCTTACAATTAAAAAATTGTTTTTTAACGATTTTCTTAAATACCTTTAATGACGTCATCGTCATAGCAAACATGACGA
The DNA here is from genome assembly GCF_032884065.1 of Artemia franciscana. NCBI lineage: Eukaryota > Metazoa > Arthropoda > Branchiopoda > Anostraca > Artemiidae > Artemia > Artemia franciscana. The sequence goes on along the minus strand of NW_027067411.1, from coordinate 10,749 downwards.
CAACTAACTTCATGACGACATGACGTCACTCAACACACAGACAACTTATTTTTATATATATAGATTGTTTCAGCCCAACACCATTTTTAGAAGTTTCAGGCTTTATTCAGAATAGGCTACCCTTAAATTTGTTCTCAAATAACATTTTACTATTCAGACAGATTTAGATAATAATTACCATTCAATGAATCTGATAGGAATGACAATTTTGTTCTCACTTGCCAGTTTTTTTTAATACATTTTTTTAAATTTTGGGTTACTATGGACCATGTACCATTACTAAGATGAAACCATGATCGTATATCACGGGAAAACGCCTTTGACATATTCGACTGGAAATCTATATATATAAAAATAAGTTGTTTGTCTGTGGGTCTGTCGAGTGACGTCATGTCATCATGTCGTCATGAAGTTAGTTGTCGTCATGTTTGTTACGACGATGACGTCATTAAAAGTATTTAAGAAAATCGTTCAAAGACAAATTTTTAATTGTAAGAAGATCGTGGACGGAAAAATGTTTAATTGTAAAATGACTGAAGAACCTACAATGGCAACAGCCGAGGAAGCTGCTCAAAGAGTCTATGCCAAAAAACTTGCGGCTCATAGAGAAAGTAAGAAAAGAAAGCGTGCCGAGGAATCAAAAGAACAGCAAGGAAACAGGCATGCGGCTAAAGAACGCAAAACCGCGCAGTTAGATGAAAATCCACCTGGACAGCGAGTCAAAACATATCAAAACTGAAAATGATAGCGACGATGATTGGGTTTGGAATTTTGACTTGGATAAGGTCATCAATGCCTACCAGATTTTAGTTTAAAAAAAAACAAACAAAGGTTTGGCGATATGTATTTCATAGTGACTCTGAAATAAAGAAGAAAAAGAAAACTGAAAAAAGAAAAAAGGTAAAAAACTAAAAAAAAACTAAAAAGAAAAGTCACTCAAAGAGAAATTACAGACTGGGACACAAATGAAGACCGGGACAGAGGGAATATAAATGACGACCGGGACACTCAAAGAGAAATTACAGACTGGGATACCGGGACACAAATGACGACCGGGACACAGGGAATATAAATGACGACCAGGACACAGGTATTTAAGAATGTCGTTCAAAGACAAATTTTTGATTGTAAGAAGATCGTTGAAAGAGAAATTTCTAATTGTAAAATGACTGAAGAACCTACAATGGCAACACCCGAGGAAGCTGCTCAAAACGAATGTATTCAAGCCGAAGTAGCTGAGTTGGTAAAGCGTTATGTTTCAGGTTCTAGGTCCGAGAGGCTCCAGGTTTGAACCTTGGCTTTAGCATTAATACAAAAGAAGAAAAAAAACTAAAAAAGGTAAAAACTACAAAAAAAAACTAAAAAGAAAATACTAAAAAAACTAAAAAAGCTAAAAAACTAAAAAAAAAAACAAAAAAGGTAAAAAACTAAAAACTAAAAAGTAAAAAAAAATAAAAAAAATTAAAAAAAGGTAAAAACTACAAAAAAACAAAAAAGAAAAAAAAAACTAAAAACTAATAAAAAAACTAAAAAAAACTAAAAACTGAAAAAGAGACTAAAAAAGGAAAAAAACTGAAAAATAAAGGAGAAAAAGAAAACTAAAAGCTGGGACACAGGGAATATAAATGACGACCGGGACACTCAAAGAGAAATTACAGACTGGGACACTGGGACACAAATAACGACCGGGAGATATAACTGACGACCGGGACACTCAAAGATAAATTACAGACCGGGACACAAATGACGACCGGGACACAGGGAATATAAATGACGAACGGGACGCTCAAAGAGAAATTACAGACTGGGACACTGGGACACAAATGACGACCGGGATACTGGGAATATAAATGACGACCGGGACACAGGGAATGTTCGATTAGCAATCACCATCAACAAAGCTCAAGGGCAATCATTAGAATAATGAGGTATAGATCTGAATACGGATTGTTTTTCCCATGGACAATTTTATGTTGCATGTTCAAGAGTCGGTAAACCTGATAATCTATTTATATGCACAGACAATGGGACATCGAAGAATGTTGTATATTCGCAAGTTTTACGTAGTTAAAAACATATATATATCTATAACGAAAAGAGAAATCCTTTCTCTTTTATCTATATTCACAGGTGGGACACAGGGACACAAATACAATGGCGCGTAACGACTTACGCGCGCGGGGGGGCTTAGGGGGGGGGGGGCACGAAGCGCCCCACCAACTAGGCTGCCGCCCCCCAAACCCCCCGCTTTTAAAGACTCTTTTATACAGGTTTTTTGTTTGAACCACTTGAACCCTTGACTTTAGGATTAAAAGTCCCACGCAACAAAAAACCTGTACAAGAGTCTTTAAAAGCGGGGGGTTTGGGGGCGGCAGCCCCCCTACTGCCTCTCCTAATTCCTGTACGTTTTAAGGTTCGACTTTGGGACGCAGCCTCTTTAACTCTTTAAGAAAACGAAGTTTTTTTCATGTTATTTCTGTACGTTTTTCTACAATCCATGGTGGATGTAATTTAATAATTCCTGTACTCCTCGTACAGGAATTAGGAGAGGAAGTTGGGTGGCTGCCGCCCCCAACCCCCCCGCTTTTAAATCATTGTATAAAATAGAGAAAAAAATAGATAGAATGACCAAAATGTTTCTTTTGCTCATAAGAAGATAATATTCTGTTATCTCTCAAATGATAAGCAGTCCAGGTGTTATCAAAATTATACACTTTTATTTTGATCTTGTGAAAAAAAACCGCCCGATAAGGGACTTGAACCCTTGACTTTAGGATTAAAAGTCCCACGCTCTACCGACTGAGCTAAATACCTGCATGTGTTTAAATATAACTTTTAAATAACTTTTAAGAATTTCAAAAATTAACATGGGCTCTTATGGAGAAATGGGTTAATTAAGTGGCTAATGCGTGGTTTCTGGAAAACAGGGAAGGAGTTATCGGATCGAGCTGAAATTTCGCGGATAAGCTCCTGGGCCCTAGGGGACCTTAACTTGCGAATTTCAGCCCGATCGGACAACGTTAAAGGGGGGGGGGGGTCGAAACTTTCGGGGGGTTAAGATTTTCCCACGAAACTTTCATGGGCACTTACTCGGAGAATTCCGCGTCGAATGAGTCTTCGTACACCCAGATCCGATGTCGGCTGTGACCTGTAGGCGTTGAGGAAAAAAAACAAAATGAACATTAAGTGGCTATGCGTGGTTTCTGGAAAACAGGGAAGGAGTTATCGGATTGAGCTGAACTTTCGCGGATAAGCTCCTGGGCCCTAGGGGACCTTAACTTGTGAATTTCAGCCCGATCGGACAACGTTAAAGGGGGGCCGGGGTTGACGGGTCGAAACTGTCGGCCAGATTTTCCCCATGAAGGAAAAGTCGGAGGGGGGTGAAATTTGGCAGGTTTCTTAGTTGGAGCTCGGACTACGAAATGCATCCCTCCCCATCCCTCTGCGACCACTGTACCCGAAGATCGCTTAACATTGTCGTGGTGCACCTCTTTATACAGGCACGAGTGTGCCTCCTTGAAAAAACACTCTGGGGTAGGTTTACTGCAGCTACCATGAGTATTTGCAGCTACAACTAAATACCTTTTCACTAAGTAACTATTTTGTAAAAAGAAAAATGTAATTTGTACTTCTTTGGTAAGTAGAATATTTTTTTACGAAAGATAGTTATTCACAGTTAAAGTAATTCTTAACTATTTATTTTTTTTTTTTTTGCATATCTAAAGACATTAAATAACTATCAGTTGGCCAAATGGAGAAAGACCTGTTTCAAAACAAAAAGCATTGATCAATCATGTGCTTTAAAAATAAATAAAATTAATAAAAGATAACTAATGCATACTTTTTCACTGCCATCATCAAAATGTTCTCCATTGTCTTCAAACTGACTAGAACTATTGTTCCATCCTTTGTCAATACCTACAGCAAATTCATCTTTGATTTCCTGAAAAAAAAAATCCGAATAAAATAAATGTCGAAAAATTGGATAAAGCCAAGACAGATAGTCTCAGTGAGATGCACAGCTGACATAGAACTGTCAGAATTTTTCAGATTGTATAAAAATAATGTCTTTTCACTTGCTGATAGACAATCTATCATCCATCCAAGGCCAAATTTAATCTTCTATCCAAAGTAGATATTTTACAGATTGATATATGAATTTATAAAACATTATGACAAAATTGAGGTTACTTTTTATAGACCTTGTTTGACCTTGTTCAGAAAAGTAGAGACACATCCTAATAGCTCAGTAATTTTTAAATATATATAATATGATTTTTTTTTATTTGATTACTGTGGGTGAAGATAGCTTTCCCAGAAAATAATTGATGTGACTCTATGCCAGATCCAATTTTCAAGGATATATCTCCCACAAAGAAATGAATAGGTGATTTAGTCTAATCCTTATCTTAACATATTCAAGGGTGTAAAATTTAAAAGCTTTTTAAAATACAAAAAAGGACAAAAATAGTTACACGTGGCCAGGAGCCTTTATAAACAAAAAAAATTAAGGCCGATTCCTACCTTAAATGAACAAGGGGAAACAGTGACATGAAAACATAGTTTCCTTGGAATTTGAATCCATGTGGTAGAGAGACCTTCTGATAGATTTTTTATCAGGACCAGAAAAGGGACACATCTGTGAACTATAGCACACAATTAACTCCTGAACTGAAAACAGTCTCCAAAACAGTTGACATTGCAAACTTGTAAAAGTTAGCTAAAATAAAAAATCAGGAGCCTAAGAAGAGGGCTGATTTATACTGGATTTGTTATGAACAAATGTTCTGGATTTGTTGTTTTCCCAAAATGTTAAAACAGACCATGCATAAATGTTTGGCACTGCCTTTTTCCAGCAAACATTAGTTGATCTTGTTATAAAAAAAAACATTGAAAAAATTTTCGTCACTTAAACCTAATGTGTAAGGACCCTCACCTCACATTTTAAATATCCAATCTTTTATCAGCATATAAATGTTCATTCTATTTAAATAAATGGTCTAAAGACTTTGACTTAAATATTATTAAACTCTTCTATCACTGTCTTGTAAGAAAAAAAAAGCAGTTTTGGCAAGGATCTGGGAGCACAATGATAGCTTATTGGTACTTTGACCTAAACAAAACCAGAGTTCAAGAAAAAAGACATGTGAGATCAAAGAATAAAATCTTAATAACAAAATCATACCTTGTGCTTTGTACTTTTTAAATGTTAAGTTACTAAATTTCTTGCCAAAGGTATTTTCCAGTTGGGGATGTAGATTCTAAGATTTAGGCATTACACACATATGTCATGTCACTTTTTGATGACAACCTAGCCTAGTTCCTTAGAAAAGTAAAATTGAATATATAGCCATACTTTTGTCACTTGACTTGGAATAAATGCAACTTGAATAAATAAAAAAAAATAAATAAATAAAAACTTACTGGTGAGTTGCATGCAGCAATATATGTTTGATAAACAAACGAACTAGTCTCAGTAGGACAGTTTGCCAAGTTATTGTTTGAGGTATCTGCAAGAGGAAGCTCTAGATTACTGGAAGAACCTTCAGCCAAGAAATTGTTTTCAGAGGTTTGTTGAACAAGATATCTAGGTTCCTGTATCTGGTTAACTGTCTCAATGGGATAACCAAGACCTTTAACTTTAAGCATTTCAGCCACTTTTATTAATGAACTAGTTTGAGCTTGTGGAACATTCACTTCACCTGTATACATAAATTTCACCAAAGCTATCAGATCCTGAAATTTCACGTCTCTTAGGATAATAATAGGATGGGGATGTGAAATCCCTAAAAGAAGTGTTTCAAAGTAGGAACTACAAGATGAGAGAACAAGTCTGTGACACTTGACACTTTGACTGTCACATGATAGCGTGACATCTGTGAAATATTCACTGTTTAATAGAGATAAAAACGCTCCATGAAATACATCTAGGTAGTTGTTCCACTTTAAACAAAATTCTTTTTGCTCCATTTCAGAAATAGTGACTAAATCCTTGAATGACACAAACTTGCTGAAAAAGATTGAAACATATAAACAAGTATTCTAAATCACAAACTGTATAGGCACTAGAGGTGAAAATTAATAAAGTACTCTACAATTAGAAACTAAAGAGCAACCAGAGGCGCCATTTGGGGGAGGGGGTCAGGGGTGGGCAAATGCCCACCCCAGATTTTCCAGGGGGGCCCAAGCTTCCACCACAAAGGGCCCTTTGCCGGCCATAATAATCCATTATGTCCAACATAATCCATTCTGTCCAATTGATTTGAAATTACTGCACGCCTGTTAACCAAAGAGCGTGATTACTTGACGACCCTTTGGGGTAATTATGCTATTTGCTATTAATTATTGTAAACCTGTAAAGTAGGTAAGATACATAATAAAATTCTCGAGTTCTGTCAAATGCCCATTTCCTAGATGATTACGTGACACAAAGTGAGTTGGGGGGGGGGGGGCCAAGATGGAGTTTATGCCCACTCCAAGATTTTGTCCAAATGGCGCCTCTGAGAGCAACTCAATACTTGTATTTGTCTTTCAAAGCTTTAATATTCCTTTTCAATTTATAAATACCTAGCTTGATAGTAATTCTGTCACAATGAATGTTGAACAATATGCATTCATAACTTGCAACAATTCTTCAATCAATATTACCTATTTTACTTTTTGTATGCACTACTGTAGACTCTTATATTTAACCTGCTAGTTATAGACTCATACCCACTTAATGTAATGATGACCTTTACATTTTAGCTAGTTTAGTAAAACTCCTGTACAAAAAACCAAGTAGTATTTTCACCAGACTTTAGTGGAAAACTTTTATAACTACATTTTGGGTTACTGAATTAGTCAGAGAAGAAGGTTGTTTCAGTAGATAGCTGACCCACAGAATTGTTAAGGAGGGCAACTAGGCCTCCTCCCCTGCTCCTTTTTTCCCAAAATCATTTGATCAAAACTATGAGAAAGCCAATTGGCCAAAAACTAAATATACAAATTTTCTTTTAATTACTCATCTTGTAGAGAGCCTAAATCAAAACATGCATTGATTCAATAATGTTCAAAAATTAAATAAAAAAAACAAGTTTTTTTAACAGAAAGTAAGGAGTGACATTAAAACTTAAAACAAACAAAAATTACTTTGTATATGAAAGGGGCTGCTTTCTCATCAACACCCACTCTTTACTCTAAAGTTTTTTACTGTTTTAAAAAGTAAAGTTAAGAGAAAGAGTCAAACTTTAGTTAAAGAGCAGGGTGTTAATGAGGAAGCAGTCCATTTCATATATGAAGTAATTTTTGTTCATTTTAAGTTTTAATATTGCTCCTTACTTTCCATTAAAAAAACTTGTTTTTTTTTATTTATTGGTTACAAAGAGGCTCTTTCATAGTTCCTACAGTAACAGTTTTAGAATGTTACCTAATTTTCATTTGTCTATTGTTTTTGGGATTTTATTAGCTATTGAAATTTTATTGCAAAGCAGGAATAACAATGGCAGAAAAGTGTACACTCAAGAGAATCTTATTGAGAATAGAGCTCTAGAGGCTATTTCCAGAAAGAATTGAAGGAGTTTTGGATCAGCATATTTATTACTTTTACTTAAGAAAAAACTCATCTATTTGGAATTTCAGATTTGTGGAAAATATATTACTACATAAAACAAGATAGACTTTTTGCCTGAATTGAGTCAATGGGAACTAAAGTTAAGGTTTTTGGAGAAAAGAGATTTTGAAACCTGTGGGGATAAAACATCAAACATTACAGGATTCTAACAACACTTGTAATCTCTTCCTTTTAGTACTAAAGTGATACAACTGCTTTCTGATATAACTTTGCAACAGGAAAATATCCCCAGTTCAGATGGTAAGTAGGGTAAAGGCACCAATGATTTGACAGTACAGTTTTGTAACCACTGTCAAAATTTTCCTTCATAACAGGATAACTTTGCTTAGTCCTAATTAGGAACAAAATCCATTGAAGAAGTTGTCATGTTTTGACAGTGCAAAACGTGGACTGTCAAAACATGGACTATATCCAATGCACCAAGATAAGAAAAGAAGGTAAAATTCTAGTTAATTGACTACTTGCTATCTCAGAAAGGGTATAGGTTAGGAAAATGAAACTTTCAGGGATGGGTCTACAGGCTAAAGTATGTCCCAGGAAGGTATTTTAAAGTGCCCAGCTTCATCCCTTCTCCCTCTAGAGGACTCAGAAATTTGCCTACATCACAGGTCTATGCCTATTGAAATTTTGACAAAACAACATTTTACCTTAATTTTCAGTTACTGGTTGCTTTTTCTCTGCCTTTAGTTCTGATAAGGCAATTCCTGTTATTTGAGTAAAATTTAGAGCCATATCAATGTTTTTTTTTCAAAATTTAGGAAATGTATTTGCATATCTTTAAAACCTTATAAAATGGGGTGAAATTCTAGTTAATTGACTTCTTGCTATCTCAGAAACAGTTCTGAGATTTCATTTCAACCTGAAATGAAACTTTCAGGGATAAATCTACAGACTAAAGTATGTCCTGGGAAGGTATTTTGAAGCAACAACCTCCACTCCTTCTCTCTCTAGAGGGCCCTGACCTTTAAAAATATGTGTGCTATAAAAGTGAAACCTTGGAAAATAGATCTTCTGCTTAATTGAAGTACAACAAAAAATGGGATTGAGCAAAGTTATGAAGCTGAAAACAATTTTGTTGTACTTTAATTAAGCAGAAGATCTATTTTGCAAGGTTTCACTTTTATAACACACATATTTTTAAATTTCATCAAAGGTCAGGGCCCTTTTGAGGGAGAAGGAGTGGAGGTAAGTACTTCAAAATACCTTCCTGGGACATACATTAGCCTGTAGATCCATCCCAAAAGTTTCATTTTCCTAACCTAAACCCTTTCCAAGATAGCAAGAAGTCTATTAACTAGAATTTTACAGAAAAAACAACCTCTAATTCAATCAGTTTCTTGTTTTTAACACAAAATGAACTCCCAAAAATTTTTTAGATGTGTAATGTTCAAACTGTCATTACATGTCTTTTTGCACATTAAACGGTGAGATGACTGTAATAATGCCATTCTAGATCCATCTCAAGCTAAATATACGACTGTGCACCTACCTTATAGGCCAGTTGCAGCAAGCTCTGAAAAACTAGTGTTTTCCTTAAAACCAGTCTTACTTCAGGTTTTACCAATACTAAAATAATAAACTCAAATTGATCACTTGCACACTTTGATCACTCTGTGCACATTTTTACGTTTAATCTACTACAGCTACTCAATTGTATTAACTAGAAACTTGATTTTTTTTTTTTTTTTCTTTGTTGGAATTGCCTATCTTTTCTGATATTGTAGTTAATTAATTTAAATAGTTTTGCTTGTGTAGCGCTACCTATTTCTAAATTTAACAATGGCCATAGGTTTCCCTTAAAGTTATTACACAACAAAACATAATCCAGTTCAAGTCACGAAATCCTGAGCGTGTCCGAAAGCTCAAGTATGCAGAATTAATTTCGCATCCGTCTGGAATTCTTCAAAGAATTCTCAGTTCGGACTAGAATTTCATCTGTAATTATCGCAGGGTTATGACGTCAAAAACCCCACGAAAAAATTCTACGAAATTGCAGCATTTATCTGAGGTTTTTCAGAAGAAACACAAGAAAGATAGTGGCGATCCATATCTAAAGCATAAGGAAGACCAGAGCATAAGGAAGAAAGGTCTGTTTCCAGAGAGATTTCAAATTCCAGAAATGTGTGATAAAAAAAAACTTCCAATGTAAGTGGCTAAGAATATCTAAGTTTAAAAAAAAATCATTTTTGATCAGCAGCTTTTAGATGATTATCATTAAGGATGTAGATCTTCACCTTGCTCAGTGATCATAGAGCTTTAATTGTATGATAACTGTTAAATACAATGACCATTGACTTCTTGTTCTGTTATTCTTGAAGCAAAAAAATTAAGCTGTTTTAAACAAAGAGAAAACACAAAATTTGTCATGCCCTACTAAAAGATTATCTCTAAGTAGAGTGATAGCTGATCAGTAGTTTTTTGATAGTTGTTTAATAGAGTGATTGTTAATATTCTAGTTGAGTGACTTCTTGTTATCTCAGGAAGGGGTAAGGTTACAAAAATAAAATTTTCAGGGGTGGATCTACAGTTTAAAGTATATCCTGGGAAGGAATTCTAGAGTACCCACCTCAACTCCTCCCTCTAGAGAGCCCCAAAATTTGCCTACATGACACCTTTGACAAGTTTAATAGGTTTGTCAAAATTGAAAATTTGACAAAACAACATTTTATCTTAAGTTTTAGTTATCAGCTGCTTTTTCTCTGCCTTTAGTTCTGAAAATGCAATTCCTGTTATGAGTAGAATTCTGATCCATATCAATGTTTTTTTTTCAAAATTTAGGAAATGTATTGGCATATCTTTAAAACCCTATAAATTTTGATTGAGCAAAGTTGTGAAGCTGAAAACAATTTTGTTGTTCTTCATTCAACAGAAGATCTATTTTGCAAAATTTCACTTTTATAACACATATTTTGAAAGTCATCAAAGGTCAGGGCCCTCTAGAGGGAGAAGGAGTAGAGGTAGGTACCTCAAAGTACCTTCCCAGGACATACTTTAGCCTGTAGATGCATCCCTGAAAGTTTCATTTTCCTAACATAACCCCTTTCTGAGATAGCAAGAAGTCAATCAACTAGAATTATACCAAATGATTTTCTTTCAAATAAAATTGATCTACCCAAAATAGGGTGATAATCCTGTCT
>NW_027067410.1:10000-13351 GCF_032884065.1 Artemia franciscana | reverse complement strand
TGTGTGTGTGTGTGTGTGTGTGTGTGTGTGTGTGTGTGTGTGTGTGTGTGTGTGTGTGTGTGTGTGTGTGTGTGTGTGTGTGTGTGTGTGTGTGTGTGTGTGTGTGTGTGTGTGTGTGTGTGTGTGTGTGTGTGTGTGTGTGTGTGTGTGTGTGTGTGTGTGTGTGTGTGTGTGTGTGATAGTGTGTGTGTGTGTGTGTGTGTGTGTGTGTGTGTGTGTGTGTGATAGTGTGTGTGTGTGTGTGTGTGTGTGTGTGTGTGTGTGTGTGTGTGTGTGTGTGTGTGTGTGTGTGTGTGTGTGTGTGTGTGTGTGTGTGTGTGTGTGTGTGTGTGTGTGTGTGTGTGTGTGTGTGTGTGTGTGTGTGTGTGTGTGTGTGTGTGTGTGTGTGTGTGTGTGTGTGTGTGTGTGTGTGTGTGTGTGTGTGTGTGTGTGTGTGTGTGTGTGTGTGTGTGTGTGTGTGTGTGTGTGTGTGTGTGTGTGTGTGTGTGTGTGTGTGTGTGTGTGTGTGTGTGTGTGTGTGTGTGTGTGTGTGTGTGTGTGTGTGTGTGTGTGTGTGTGTGTGTGTGTGTGTGTGTGTGTGTGTGTGTGTGTGTGTGTGTGTGTGTGTGTGTGTGTGTGTGTGTGTGTGTGTGTGTGTGTGTGTGTGTGTGTGTGTGTGTGTGTGTGTGTGTGTGTGTGTGTGTGTGTGTGTGTGTGTGTGTGTGTGTGTGTGTGTGTGTGTGTGTGTGTGTGTGTGTGTGTGTGTGTGTGTGTGTGTGTGTGTGTGTGTGTGTGTGTGTGTGTGTGTGTGTGTGTGTGTGTGTGTGTGTGTGTGTGTGTGTGTGTGTGTGTGTGTGTGTGTGTGTGTGTGTGTGTGTGTGTGTGTGTGTGTGTGTGTGTGTGTGTGTGTGTGTGTGTGTGTGTGTGTGTGTGTGTGTGTGTGTGTGTGTGTGTGTGTGTGTGTGTGTGTGTGTGTGTGTGTGTGTGTGTGTGTGTGTGTGTGTGTGTGTGTGTGTGTGTGTGTGTGTGTGTGTGTGTGTGTGTGTGTGTGTGTGTGTGTGTGTGTGTGTGTGTGTGTGTGTGTGTGTGTGTGTGTGTGTGTGTGTGTGTGTGTGTGTGTGTGTGTCTGTCTGTCTGTCGAGTGACGTCATGTTTGTGTGTCGACTGACGTCATGTTTTCGACTGACAAAATTACAAACCGGGACACCGGGACATAGGAAATATAAATGACGACCGGGACACTCAAAGAGAAAGCGACCGGGACACAAGGAATGTTCGATTAGCAATCATCATCAACAAAGCACCGGGACACAAATGACGACCGGGACACAGGGAGTATAAATGACGACAAAAATCTATATATATAAAAATAAGTTGTCTGTCTGTTATGTCTGTTACACTATGTCTGTTACGCCAGATTATATCATATCTATATATAAAAATAAGTTGTATGTATTTTTGTATTGAGGGTTTGCATATGAAGTCTGAAAAATAAAGAAGAAAAAGAAAACTGAAAAAAGAAAATGGTAAAAAACTAAAAAAAAAAACTAAAAAGAAAAAACTAAAAAAAACTAAAAAATAAAAAAAAATTAAAAAAAAACTTAAGAAGAAAAATGTAAAAAAAAATTAAAAGGTAAAAAACTAAAAAGAAAAAAAACTAAAAAAAAGCTAGAAACTAAAAAAAGAAAAAAAAATGGGAATTGCACAAATATTTTGATGAATTTATCAGTGTTTTGATGTTCCCGAATGGGGGGATTGCCTTTCTGCCCCCATATGTCTAGCGGTGTTATGTTTTCATGGAAGTATCTCTTGACATCCTTAGGAGTAGTTTTAAGTTAATTTATTTTTACATTTAACTATTTTCATTTTAGAAATCACGTTTTTTATATGTACTTTACAGAACAACTAAACTACTTACCTTTTATGAATACTATTTCCTAGCAAAACGCCAAAATTAATTGTAAGCAATAATGAATTAAGCAGTGTTTGTATATGGAACTTACTCGGCAAGTATGTCAGAAATAATATCTGAAACTGGGTGAACCTGATCTCTTTTATTTTTTCCTTATTTTTAATAAAAAGTTTAATTTATTTGTTAAAGATCTGAAAATCAAAAAAACTTCCAGGAAGAGCTCTTATACTCTATTTCAAGCTAAAAAGTGAATCTAGTCTACTTTTTCTGCTTTATTTTATCAGAATAAAATTTCAGAAAAGAAAAAAAAGGTGATTAATCAAACCAATTTTTTCTAATGGGAAAGGAAGTTTTTTAATATTTTTGTCTTAAAATTCTTCGCATTTTTAATTTTAAAAAGTGGTGACATTAAATGAAAGTAAATATTTTCCAACAACTTTGAGCGTTCCATTTTTTGTTTTCCAATACATTTTATTTTTTTGTCATCTCTTCACCTTTGCAAGATACCTCTTTTGAAAATGATCGAACTAAAGTTAACACATTTTTGGAAAGAAACATTGAATTGGTGAACAATTTTCGTCAGTTCAACAATTTTGTGTAGGCTCTGACTACAAAATTATTTTAGTTGAGTTACCATTTATAATTGAAAGGAAAGTGTATTGAAAGCTGGTAAAATCTTTAATAAAACAGTGAAAAGTCAAAAAGGTTTTTAATAATAGAAAAACGAGTTCTACTATCGGGCTTTGATTATTTATTTTTGTTTTTTTACTATCATATTAATAATTTTACCCGTTTTAACGTATTTGCTTTCTACTTCTGTATATTTTTGCTTAAAAGTTGACCAAAGATAAACGTGGCACTTTTGATTTCATTGCCAAAAAGGTTAAGGAACATGAGGATTTACTAGTCATTAATTTGAGTTAATTGAATAAAATAAACTCTACAGGGCCGTATATAGATTTTTTTCGGGGGAGGGGGTTGCAACAGGATTTTTCTGGAAACTTCCAGAAAAACATATAAAACATTTGTTTTTCTCATTTTTGGTACATTTTTTATGATACAGACAAATATTTTGGGGGAGGGGTTCAAACCCCTTTGGATATGGCCTTTCCCTGTATCAATACCATTTCAATAGGGGATGTATTGGTTCTGAGTTCAAAGTGAACACACCTGGATTAAATTGGATATTTTATTAACTTATTAATTCAGTAAGCCCTTTTTAGCTCGAGAATTGCAAATTATTTCAACACTCGGCTATAAGCTTTCATTTAATGAAACTAGTCTATATATATAAAAATAAGTTGTCTCTGTGTGTGTGTGTGTGTGTGTGTGTGTGTGTGTGTGTGTGTGTGTGTGTGTGTGTGTGTGTGTGTGTGTGTGTGTGTGTGTGTGTGTGTGTGTGTGTGTGTGTGTGTGTGTGTGTGTGTGTGTGTGTGTGTGTGTGTGTGGTGTGTGTGTGT
>NW_027067410.1:0-7500 GCF_032884065.1 Artemia franciscana | reverse complement strand
ACAGGGAATGTTCGATTAGCAATCACCATCAACAAAGCTCAAGGGCAATCATTAGAGAAATGCGGTATAGATATGAATACGGATTGTTTTCCCACGGGCAATTATTATATTGCATGTTCAAGAGTTGGTAAACCTGACAATCTATTTATATGGACAGACAATAGGACAGCAAAGAATGTTGTATATTCGCAAGTCTTACGTAGTTAAATATATATATATATATATATATATATCATGAAAAGAGAAATCACCAATGCTACAGCACAAAAAAAAAAAAAAAGAGACAGAAGGAGAAAAGGAAGACTGTTTTCCTAAATTAGTGATTAATATAGACCAGCACTTGAATGAAACCTTAACCCTACTCATCCATACAATCACATAGGTCAAACAGCATAGCCACACACAATCAACCATAAAGAATAATCCATGGACAGGCAGTCATGTCGTCAATAAGTATAAGTCGTCATTTACCAAACAATAGAAAAAATAATATAGACAAATAATTCAGAGGCAACACCCAACATAAGGGCTCATCAGGAGAATACACTGGCCTATATAGGGTTTCGCCACTCTAAATTCTCTACCCAGCAGAGTGTTGTGGCTACCACAGAATATCCATGGCATCCCCGCGTCAGGTATCACCCCCAAAATACATGCCTATAAAAAAAAAACAACAGCAAATGTAAAACAGCCAAGTAAAACCAAAACAAGCTTATCCTGTTAATATATCCCTCCCTTTAGCAACAATAGGTAAACTAAATATTATAAATTTTACCAAATCACAAATATTAACACATTGCAAAAAACCTGAATGAACTAAACAATTATATAATTCATCTTTACCATGTGGCTAATTTTTTAAAAATTCTGCTCAAATAGAAACACAATTCAAAATAAATGGCGCTGTGACAACGACCGGGACAAAAATGACGACCGGGACAACGGGACACAGGGAATATAAATGACGACCTGGACACTCAAAGAGAAATTACAGACTGGGACACCGAGACACGGGGAAACAACAACAACGGGGACGCCGGGGGTTACAGGGGGATATATAAATGACGAAGGAGACACAAGAAATGTTCGATTAGCAATCATCATCAACAAAGCTCAAGGACAATCATTAGAATAATGAGGTATAGATCGGAATACAGATTATTTTTCCCATAGACAATTATATGTTGCATGTTCAAGAGTCGGTAAACCTGACAATCTATTTATATACACAGACAATGGGACAGCCAAGAATGTTGCATATTCGCAAGTTTTACGTAGTTAAAAATATATGTATATATCTATCTATATTCACAGGTGGGACACAGGGACAAAACTACAATGGCGCGTAACTAATATGGCGCGTAACGACTTACGCGCGCGGGGGCTTGGGGGGGCGCGAAGCTCCCCCACCAACTAGGTGTTGGGGTGGCGTGAAGCGCCACCCCAACAGCTAGTTCAATATAATTCAAGGTTTCGTAAGTTAAGAATAATAGTGACGTGTAACCCTGACCTACATAAGAATATTATCAAAAGAACTATTTGTGCATGAGCTGTAGAAAGAATTATTGAGTTATTTTTATTGAACCATTTGAACCAGTAAGTGAGAATCCTTTTATTTTACCAATAAACAAGCAGAAGAGGGGAGGTTTCTGTCGCAAGGGCCGTAGTACCTACCGGGAGAGGTTTCTCCCTTAAACTGCGGGGAATAGGTAGCAGAAAACTAAACTTCCCTCGGTAATTGGTATATAAATTTGGCGTGTTTTAGGCGTGATGCCTGTTACCAGTTGTGACGATAATCCTGTCCTTGTTTATTCAAAGGTACTAAATTTTGTACAGAGCTATTTGCTAATTGACGCAGAGGGTGACGTGATTTAAAAGGCACCGAGTGGAATTTTGACACTAATTCGGCCAAGGTGGCCAAAGACATTATTGTGGCAGCTTTGTCTGGGTTATGAAGATTGCTCTATTCGAAAGGGAAATACTGCACTGGTTAGTCATTTCAGCGACATAATTGCTCTATTGAATGTCTTGACGAGACTGACACTGCTGATCCGATATTCTTCATAAAGCGTCCTACGGAAGAACTCTTCCACCCTGCCACTGCCTACACCTCTCTATTCTCAAAATTTAACGAGCTCCATCAAGTTTTTTTTTGTCTTCAAAACTTGAAATTATGAATTGAGCTTCCCACAATTATCCAAGCCGGCTTCAGTGCTAGATTCATATGCAATCGTTATCGTCTCAAAGGTGCCGTACGCCTTATCTGACCCTCTTAAGGTGATTCTCCGAGGTTTGAAGCAAATTCTATTTCCTATAGCATTGAAATACGCAACGAGATTTTCTCCTTTCTCATTGGCTTAATTGCTCTCTTGAGGGTTGTACCAGAATATTTAAATACTGTTGTTTATTACGATCGGATTTAAAGGGAATTTAAATTTTTTTTCACATGTCTAATTGGTAACAGCTGACCATTGAAATTTGGTTGGTTACAAGTCAGATAACAGTTTAGCATTTGAATTTTCACAATGGGCAGAAAAAAAATAAGAACAAATAAAGGATGGGAAAACCTGAGACATCGGTAAGGTTCTATTCCAACGTTATTGTAGATTATATTACTTTTATTCATGTACAAGTTACATTTTCAAACAGTTCGTGGTAACGAACTGTAGTAAGGAGCGAAGGGGCTCAATAGTAACCAAAACACTAAAAAACGAAGTTTTGATACAAATAGTTACATCAAAAGAATTGCATTTTAATGCTGATTTTAAATATATAAGTTTCATCAAGTTTAGTCTTACCGGTCAAAAGTTACGAGCCTGAGAAAATGTGCCTTATTTTAGAAAATAGGCGGAAATACCCTCTAAAAGTCACATAATCTTAACAAAATCACACCATCAGATTCAGCGTATCCGAGAACCCTACTGTAGAAGTTTCAAGCCCTATCATAAAAAAGGTGGAATTTTGTATTTTTGCCAGAAGACAGATAACGGGTGCGTATTTTTTGTTTTTTCTTGTTGTTTTTTTCCTCAGGGGTGATTGTATCGACCTAGTTGTCCTAGAATGTCGCAAGAGGGTTCATTCTAACGTAAATTAAAAGTTCTAGTGTCCTTTTTAAGTGACCGAAAAAACTGGAGGGCACCGAGGCCCCCTCCAACGCACAGTTTTCTCCAAGGTCACCGGATCAAAATTTTGAGATAACCATTCTGTTTAACTCAGTCAAAAATCTAATAAATATGTCTTTGGGGATGACTAAATCCACCTCAGTTCCCGGGGGAGGGGCGGCAACTTATAAACTTAGACCATTGTTTACACATAGTAGTTGTTAATTATGAAGTGTACAGAGGTTTTCAGGGGGACTTTCTTGTGTTGGGGTTAGGGTGGGTCGGGGGGGCAGGTTACGTGGGGAGGATCTTTCCATGGAGGAATTTTTCATGAGGGAAGAGAATTTCCATGAAGGGGTCGCAGGATTTTCTAGCATCATTTATAAAAAGACAATGAGAAAATATTTTTTTTCAAATGGAAGTAATGATCAACATTAAACTTAAAACGAGCATAAAATATTACTTAAATAAGGGGGTTTGTCTCTTCCACAATACCTTGCTCTTTACGCTAAAGTATTTTTAGTAACTTCAATTAGTTATTCTACGGCCTTTGTGATTCAAGGGTCATTCTGAAAGATTTGGGACAAAATTCAAGCTTTAGTGTAAAGAACGAGGTATTGACGAGGGGGCAAACTCCCTCATATACGTAATAAAAATACACACATATATAAGTTCGTTACATAAGCTAATTCGTAAGGTACGTATGTTTATTACTAACAAAAACGTTTGTAAAAAATATAATAAAAAAAAAATCTAGTTGTATTTTTAAGTAACCAAACATTTGGAGGTAACTAGGCCTCCTTTCCCCCCCCCCCCTTTTTTTTTAGCGAAATCGTCCGATCAAAACTATGAGAAAGCCATTTAGCTTGTAATTAACATAAAATTGCTTCTCCAAACTAAACATCCGTATGATATATGGGTAGATTATAGCAAAATATATCGTGCAGAGTACATTCCGGCAGAATATGCTTCAATCTTTTGAGGATGCCAACTCCACGTGCAACTTTGGTGGAGATAATGTCGCTATGATGCTTCCACGATAGATTTGAATCAATATGGAAGCCGAGGTACCGCAGCTTTTCACCTAATAGAACTTTACTACTTATATCAACAGAATCACCCACTCTACAAAATGTCAGTAAGAATTTTTCTTTACATTCACACACAGCAAACTTAAACTTGTAAACATCTCTAATCTTTTGAGAGTAATATGAGCTTTTACTATTAAATCATCTGCGGATTTTGCAAATACTGTTAGCAATATATGTATCCTTTAGATAAACGCGCGTCTTGTTCACATAAACTGAATAAAGTAAAGGGCCCAGCACAGACATTTTGCTATTTATATGTTAGATATTGTCGTATGAGTGTCTACACCAGGTAACTACTTTACCCCATGAAATACAAGGCTATCAAGCATGGACTCCTGATCATAATTATCAAGCTTTTTTTCTATTCTACTAATCCTCTCCTCCAAATTTTCATTTGAAATCTCAGACTAACAAGAGCCTGCTCGATTTTGCAAACTTTGGATTAAACTTGAGCGTGATTGAATCATAAACCTGGCTGATTATCAGTTCAATACCTTCTTTGTTCAATGAATTTGGGTCATTGGGTCATTGGGTCATTGGACGGTTAATTCGAAAAAATGAGGTATTTTTAAGTTACGAAGGAGTGATCGAATCTTAATGAAATCTCATATTTAGAAGGATCTTGCAACTCAGATCTTTTATTTTAGATCTGGCTGAATCCAGTTTCATTGGGAGGAATTGTGGGGGGGACCGGAAATCTTGGAAACGCTTAGAGTGGAAAGGTCACGATGAAATTTGGTGGGAAGAATAAGCACACATCCAAGATACGTGACTGACATAACTGGACCGGATCCTCACTCTTTGGGAGAGTTGGGGGGGGGGGGTAATTCTGAAAAATTAGAAATATGAGGTATTTGTAATTTATGAACTGGTGATCAGATCTTAATGAAACTTGATATTTAGAAGGATCTTGTGCTTCAGCACTCTTATTACGAATACCGACCAGATCCGGTGACAGTAGGCGGAGTTGGATGGGGAAACCGAAAATCTTGGAAAATGATTAGAGTGAAGAGATCGGGATGAAACTTGGTGGGTAGAATAAACAAATATCGTAGATACGTGATTGACGTAACGGACTGGATCCGCTCTCTTTGGGGGAGTTAGGGGGGGTCTAGTGCTTTGGCGATTTCGGTGCTTCTGGACGTGCTAGGACAATAAGATTGGCAGGCATGTCAGGGACCTGCACAAACTGACTTGATAAAGTCGTTTTCCCCGATTTGACCATCTGAGGGGGGCTGAAGGGAGAGGAAAAATTAAAAAAATGAGGTATGTTTAACTTACCAGTGGGTGATCAGATCTTAAGGAAATTTGATATTTAGAAGGACCTGGTGTCTTAGAGCTCTTATTTTAAACCCCGACCGGCATTAATTATCTGATTTTCCTTTTCAATCAATCCATTGATTCTTAGAATTTTGCTAGAGCTCATACCATATGAGCTCTTGGTTCTTCCGACCTCGTCATAAGTGCCATATGAGCTCTTAGCTCTTGTTTTTTTTTTCAGGAAGAAAAACTTGCCCGAACAAGAAAGTTTACCAGAACAAGAAAAATTTCCAGTGTCTCCAAATTGTTCCAGGCTTTCCGAAACTCCGAATCCGGCTTTAACTATTATAGATGATTCTACGGTTAGTAAAAATGCGCCATCTGGTAGCTCTTGCGATTTTGGTTCGCCAGGAGAACACTTTGGAATCGATTTGTCTGGAATTCCAGATGTAAATTGTATAGTCAACTTGCGTCATCTGCTTAGTGAGTTTATAGAAGCAATAAAACATCAGTTCAATTGCAAGGACGGGAAATCAAAGCTTTGCGTGAAAGAAATTAAAAACACTGGACTCCAAACAAAGCTCGTCGTTATCTGCCAAGACTGTGGCTGGAAAAAGCGAGTAGAAGGTGAGCCGGAAGCCCCCCTCACTACTGTAAAAGAATACCTAACAAATTTCAGTGAACAGATATTAGGTAACAAAAAAGAGAAGATCAGCAATTTACGAGGCAACGTGAACGTGAAAGCTGTATGGGGTATCATGGGGGACCGGAGGAGGCTACGCATCTTTGAACGAATTATTAAGTGTATTGGGAATAAAAAATATGAATCCGAAAACGTTTATGAATTTAGAACGCTTAGTTGGTAACGCATGGATGGATGCACTATCAGATGTCTTAGAAGAAAATGGTCGTGAATCCTTGAATTAGCCATTCATGAGGACAGGTTTATCAACGATTTTTTCTGGACTAAGGTCATCTGTGATGGTGGCTGGAATAAACGCAGCAAAGGACACGATTATACTGCAAAAGGTTGTGTTGGGGTAATCATTGATGCCTTTACGAAAAAATTAGTATATGTAGGAATAAGAAATAAATATTGTTACCTCTGCTTCAGCTCAAAGAAGGCAAACCGAAAGTGAAAGATATGTTTGCTTTATGAACTACAATGGTCCCTCGAAGAGCACGGAAACCGACATTCTTGTTGAAGGTTTTCGCCAAGTGAAGCCATGCATAACCTTCAGTATTTACAATACATCGGAGACGGCGATTCTAGTGTTTTTTACAAGCTAAGACAAAGTGTTTCATACGGATCATATATCCAAAAAGAAGAATGTGCCAATCACGTGACCAAGAACTATACAAAATACCTCCATAATGTTGTGAAGACAAAAAAAGGGATGCACAGCAAATTTCTTTCAAATGACATAATTCTAAAGCTAACCAAAAATCTACGAGGTGCAATAAAAAAGAACTCGGCTGATGGTGGGTCTGCCGAAAATCTAAGACAACTCTTACGAAGAGGCCCAGAGCATGTGTTTGGTAATCATAAAGAGTGTGATTGTGGCTGTGCCAAAAAGAATGGGGTCTTAGAAACTGTGGAGAACCGCTATAATAACCTTCCGAAAACTATTTTGGAGGATGTAAAAGCTGGCGTGGAAAATATTTGTAAAAAAGCGGACTTATTAAGAAACGATGCAACGACCAATCTTGCCGAGAATTATATGTCTGTTGCAGTGAAATTCGTAGGCGGAAAACAAATAAGCCGCTCGAAACGATGGTCATACCATGCTAGGATAAGTGGAGCAAGCCTATCCTACTCCTTGGGCCCGAAATGGCAATCTTCTACATGGAAAAAAACATTTGGCTACAGTCCTTGCAAAATAACAAAAGAATACACGGTGAAAACTTCTAATCTTCGGAAACGGACAAAAACAAATCAGAAAAGATATTACGCAACCATGGGTGGGAGATATATGGCCAAAAAGAAAGAGAATCGGAGTTTGCCTAAAGGCGATCAAAATTACGGACCAAATTGCAACAAGCCTGAT
>NW_027067409.1:0-13359 GCF_032884065.1 Artemia franciscana | reverse complement strand
GTGATTAAAGGCTCTTTTCCTATGTCAAAAGTTTTAGTTTTCGAGGGTAATAGCTACGTATGTTGAAAAAATGAAAATATTAGACTATTTTATAATTGCAAATGGTAACGAATGTGATTAAAGGCTCTTTTCCTATGTCAAAAGTTTTAGTTTTCGAGGGTAATAGCTACGTATGTTGAAAAATGAAGATATTAGACTATTTTATAATTGCAAATGGTAACGAATGTGATTAAAGGCTCTTTTCCTATGTCAAAAGTTTTAGTTTTCGAGGGTAATAGCTACGTATGTTGGAAAAATGAAGATATTAGACTATTTTATGATTGCACATGGTAAAGAAAGTGCTTAAAGGCTCTTTTCCTATTTCAAAAGTTCTAGTTTTCGAGGGTAATAGCTACGTATGTTGAAAAAATGAAGATATTAGACTATTTTATGATTGCAAATGGTAAAGAATGTGATTAAAGGCTCTTTTCCTATTTCAAAAGTTTTCGTTTTCGAGGGTAATAGCTACGTATGTTGGAAAAATGAAGATATTAGACTATTTTATGATTGCAAATGGTAAAGAATGTGATTAAAGGCTCTTTTCCTATTTCAAAAGTTTTAGTTTTCGAGGGTAATAGCTACGTATGTTGGAAAAATGAAGATATTAGACAATTTTATGATTGCACATGGTAAAGAAAGTGCTTAAAGGCTCTTTTCCTATGTCAAAAGTTTTAGTTTTCGAGGGTAATAGCTACGTATGTTGGAAAAATGAAGATATTAGACTATTTTATGATTGCACATGGTAAAGAATGTGATTAAAGGCTCTTTTCCTATGTCAAAAGTTTTAGTTTTCGAGGGTAATAGCTACGTATGTTGAAAAAATGAAGATATTAGATTATTTTATGATTGAACATTGTAAAGAAAGTGCTTAAAGGCTCTTTTCCTATTTCAAAAGTTTTAGTTTTCGAGGGTAATAGCTAAGTATGTTGAAAAAATGAAGATATTAGACTATTTTATGATTGCAAATGGTAAAGAATGTGATTAAAGGCTCTTTTCCTATTTCAAAAGTTTTAGTTTTCGAGGGTAATAGCTACGTATGTTGAAAAAATGAAGATATTAGACTATTTTATAATTGCAAATGGTAAAGAATGTGATTAAAGGCTCTTTTCCTATGTCAAAAGTTTTAGTTTTCGAGGGTAATAGCTACGTATGTTGGAAAAATGAAGATATTAGACTATTTTATGATTGCAAATGGTAAAGAATGTGATTAAAGGCTCTTTTCCTATGTCAAAAGTTTTAGTTTTCGAGGGCAATAGCTACGTATGTTGGAAACATGAAGATATTAGACTATTTTATGATTGCACATGGTAAAGAAAGTGCTTAAAGGCTCTTTTCCTATTTCAAAAGTTTTAGTTTTCGAGGGAAAAAAAATAGCTACGTATGTTGAAAAAATGAAGATATTAGACTATTTTATAATTGCAAATGGTAAAGAATGTGATTAAAGGCTCTTTTCCTATGTCAAAAGTTTTAGTTTTCGAGGGTAATAGCTACGTATGTTGGAAAAATGAAGATATTAGACTATTTTATGATTGCAAATGGTAAAGAATGTGATTAAAGGCTCTTTTCCTATGTCAAAAGTTTTAGTTTTCGAGGGTAATAGCTACGTATGTTGAAAAAATGAAGATATTAGACTATTTTATGATTGCACATGGTAAAGAATGTGATTAAAGGCTCTTTTCCTATTTCAAAAGTTTTAGTTTTCAAGGGTAATAGCTACGTATGTTGAAAAAATGAAGATATTAGACTATTTTATAATTGCACATGGTAAAGAATGTGATTAAAGGCTCTTTTCCTATGTCAAAAGTTTTAGTTTTCGAGGGTAATAGCTACGTATGTTGGAAAAATGAAGATATTAGAATATTTTATGATTGCACATGGTAAAGAAAGTGCTTAAAGGCTCTTTTCCTATTTCAAAAGTTTTAGTTTTCGAGGGTAATAGCTACGTATGTTGAAAAAATGAAGATATTAGACTATTTTATAATTGCAAATGGTAACGAATGTGATTAAAGGCTCTTTTCCTAAGTCAAAAGTTTTAGTTTTCGAGGGTAATAGCTACGTATGTTGAAAAAATGAAGATATTAGACTATTTTATAATTGCAAATGGTAACGAATGTGATTAAAGGCTCTTTTCCTATGTCAGAAGTTTTCGTTTTCAAGGGTAATAGCTACGTATGTTGAAAAAATGAAGATATTAGACTATTTTATGATTGCACATGGTAAAGAGTGTGATTAAAGGCTCTTTTCCTATGTCAAAAGTTTTAGGTTTCGAGGGTAATAGCTACGTATGTTGGAAAAATGAAGATATTAGACTATTTTATGATTGCACATGGTAAAGAATGTGATTAAAGGCTCTTTTCCTATGTCAAAAGTTTTAGTTTTCGAGGATAATAGCTACGTATGTTGAAAAAATGAAGATATTAGACTATTTTATGATTGCAAATGGTAAAGAATGTGATTAAAGGCTCTTTTCCTATGTCAAAAGTTTTAGTTTTCGAGGGTAATAGCTACGTATGTTGAAAAAATGAAGATATTAGACTATTTTATAATTGCAAATGGTAACGAATGTGATTAAAGGCTTTTTTCCTATGTCAAAAGTTTTAGTTTTCGAGGGTAATAGCTACGTATGTTGAAAAATGAAGATATTAGACTATTTTATAATTGCAAATGGTAAAGAATGTGATTAAAGGCTCTTTTCCTATGTCAAAAGTTTTAGTTTTCGAGGGTAATAGCTACGTATGTTGAAAAAATGAAGATATTAGACTATTTTATAATTGCAAATGGTAACGAATGTGATTAAAGGCTCTTTTCCTATGTCAAAAGTTTTAGTTTTCGAGGGTAATTAGCTACGTATGTTGAAAAATGAAGATATTAGACTATTTTATAATTGACAATGGTAACGAATGTGATTAAAGGCTCTTTTCCTATGTCAAAAGTTTTAGTTTTCGAGGGTAATAGCTACGTATGTTGGAAAAATGAAGATATTAGACTATTTTATGATTGCACATGGTAAAGAATGTGATTAAAGGCTCTTTTCCTATGTCAAAAGTTTTAGTTTTCGAGGGTAATAGCTACGTATGTTGGAAAAATGAAGATATTAGACTATTTTATGATTGCACATGGTAAAGAAAGTGCTTAAAGGCTCTTTTCCTATTTCAAAAGTTTTAGTTTTCGAGGGTAATAGCTACGTATGTTGAAAAAATGAAGATATTAGACTATTTTATGATTGCAAATGGTAAAGAATGTGATTAAAGGCTCTTTTCCTATTTCAAAAGTTTTCGTTTTCGAGGGTAATAGCTACGTATGTTGGAAAAATGAAGATATTAGACTATTTTATGATTGCAAATGGTAAAGAATGTGATTAAAGGCTCTTTTCCTATGTCAAAAGTTTTAGTTTTCGAGGGTAATAGCTAAGTATGTTGGAAAAATGAAGATATTAGACTATTTTATGATTGCACATGGTAAAGAAAGTGCTTAAAGGCTCTTTTCCTATTTCAAAAGTTTTAGTTTTCGAGGGTAATAGCTACGTATGTTGGAAAAATGAAGATATTAGACAATTTTATGATTGCACATGGTAAAGAAAGTGCTTAAAGGCTCTTTTCCTATGTCAAAAGTTTTAGTTTTCGAGGGTAATAGCTACGTATGTTGGAAAAATGAAGATATTAGACTATTTTATGATTGCACATGGTAAAGAATGTGATTAAAGGCTCTTTTCCTATGTCAAAAGTTTTAGTTTTCGAGGGTAATAGCTACGTATGTTGAAAAAATGAAGATATTAGACTATTTTATGATTGCACATTGTAAAGAAAGTGCTTAAAGGCTCTTTTCCTATTTCAAAAGTTTTAGTTTTCGAGGGTAATAGCTAAGTATGTTGAAAAAATGAAGATATTAGACTATTTTATGATTGCAAATGGTAAAGAATGTGATTAAAGGCTCTTTTCCTATTTCAAAAGTTTTTAGTTTTCGAGGGTAATAGCTACGTATGTTGAAAAAATGAAGATATTAGACTATTTTATAATTGCAAATGGTAAAGAATGTGATTAAAGGCTCTTTTCCTATGTCAAAAGTTTTAGTTTTCGAGGGTAATAGCTACGTATGTTGAAAAAATGAAGATATTAGACTATTTTATAATTGCAAATGGTAACGAATGTGATTAAAGGCTCTTTTCCTATGTAAAAAGTTTTAGTTTTCGAGGGTAATAGCTACGTATGTTGAAAAATGAAGATATTAGACTATTTTATAATTGCAAATGGTAACGAATGTGATTAAAGGCTCTTTTTCTATGTCAAAAGTTTTAGTTTTCGAGGGTAATAGCTACGTATGTTGGAAAAATGAAGATATTAGACTATTTTATGATTGCACATGGTAAAGAAAGTGCTTAAAGGCTCTTTTCCTATTTCAAAAGTTTTAGTTTTCGAGGGTAATAGCTACGTATGTTGAAAAAATGAAGATATTAGACTATTTTATGATTGCAAATGGTAAAGAATGTGATTAAAGGCTCTTTTCCTATTTCAAAAGTTTTCGTTTTCGAGGGTAATAGCTACGTATGTTGGAAAAATGAAGATATTAGACTATTTTATGATTGCAAATGGTAAAGAATGTGATTAAAGGCTCTTTTCCTATGTCAAAAGTTTTAGTTTTCGAGGGCAATAGCTACGTATGTTGGAAACATGAAGATATTAGATAATTTTATGATTGCACATGGTAAAGAAAGTGCTTAAAGGCTCTTTTCCTATTTCAAAAGGTTTAGTTTTCGAGGGAAATAGCTACGTATGTTGAAAAAATGAAGATATTAGACTATTTTATGATTGCAAATGGTAAAGAATGTGATTAAAGGCTCTTTTCCTATGTCAAAAGTTTTAGTTTTCGAGGGTAATAGCTACGTATGTTGGAAAAATGAAGATATTAGACTATTTAAGATTGCAAATGGTAAAGAATGTGATTAAAGGCTCTTTTCCTATGTCAAAAGTTTTAGTTTTCGAGGGTAATAGCTACGTAT
Organism: Artemia franciscana; assembly: GCF_032884065.1. NCBI lineage: Eukaryota > Metazoa > Arthropoda > Branchiopoda > Anostraca > Artemiidae > Artemia > Artemia franciscana. The sequence goes on along the minus strand of NW_027067409.1, from coordinate 8,324 downwards.
GTTGAAAAAATGAAGATATTAGACTATTTTATGATTGCAGATGGTAAAGAATGTGATTAAAGGCTCTTTTCCTATTTCAAAAGTTTTAGTTTTCAAGGGTAATAGCTACGTATGTTGAAAAAATGAAGATATTAGACTATTTTATAATTGCACATGGTAAAGAATGTGATTAAAGGCTCTTTTCCTATGTCAAAAGTTTTAGTTTTCGAGGGTAATAGCTACGTATGTTGGAAAAATGAAGATATTAGAATATTTTATGATTGCACATGGTAAAGAAAGTGCTTAAAGGCTCTTTTCCTATTTCAAAAGTTTTAGTTTTCGAGGGTAATAGCTAAGTATGTTGAAAAAATGAAGATATTAGACTATTTTATAATTGCAAATGGTAACGAATGTGATTAAAGGCTCTTTTCCTATGTCAAAAGTTTTAGTTTTCGAGGGTAATAGCTACGTATGTTGAAAAAATGAAGATATTAGACTATTTTATAATTGCAAATGGTAACGAATGTGATTAAAGGCTCTTTTCCTATGTCAGAAGTTTTCGTTTTCGAGGGTAATAGCTACGTATGTTAAAAAAATGAAGATATTAGACTATTTTATGATTGCACATGGTAAAGAATGTGATTAAAGGCTCTTTTCCTATGTCAAAAGTTTTAGGTTTCGAGGGTAATAGCTACGTATGTTGGAAAAATGAAGATATTAGACTATTTTATGATTGCACATGGTAAAGAATGTGATTAAAGGCTCTTTTCCTATGTCAAAAGTTTTAATTTTCGAGGATAATAGCTACGTATGTTGAAAAAATGAAGATATTAGACTATTTTATGATTGCAAATGGTAAAGAATGTGATTAAAGGCTCTTTTCCTATGTCAAAAGTTTTAGTTTTCGAGGGTAATAGCTACGTATGTTGAAAAAATGAAGATATTAGACTATTTTATAATTGCAAATGGTAACGAATGTGATTAAAGGCTCTTTTCCTATGTCAAAAGTTTTAGTTTTCGAGGGTAATAGCTACGTATGTTGAAAAATGAAGATATTAGACTATTTTATAATTGCAAATGGTAAAGAATGTGATTAAAGGCTCTTTTCCTATGTCAAAAGTTTTAGTTTTTGAGGGTAATAGCTACGTATGTTGAAAAAATGAAGATATTAGACTATTTAATAATTGCAAATGGTAACGAATGTGATTAAAGGCTCTTTTCCTATGTCAAAAGTTTTAGTTTTCGAGGGTAATAGCTACGTATGTTGAAAAAATGAAGATATTAGACTATTTTATAATTGCAAATGGTAACGAATGTGATTAAAGGCTCTTTTCCTATGTCAAAAGTTTTAGTTTTCGAGGGTAATAGCTACGTATTTTGGAAAAATGAAGATATTAGACTATTTTATGATTGCACATGGTAAAGAATGTGATTAAAGGCTCTTTTCCTATGTCAAAAGTTTTAGTTTTCGAGGGTAATAGCTACGTATGTTGGAAAAATGAAGATATTAGACTATTTTATGATTGCACATGGTAAAGAAAGTGCTTAAAGGCTCTTTTCCTATTTCAAAAGTTTTAGTTTTCGAGGGTAATAGCTACGTATGTTGAAAAAATGAAGATATTAGACTATTTTATGATTGCAAGTGGTAAAGAATGTGATTAAAGGCTCTTTTCCTATTTCAAAAGTTTTCGTTTTCGAGGGTAATAGCTACGTATGTTGAAAAAATGAAGATATTAGACTATTTTATGATTGCAAATGGTAAAGAATGTGATTAAAGGCTCTTTTCCTATGTCAAAAGTTTTAGTTTTCGAGGGTAATAGCTAAGTATGTTGGAAAAATGAAGATATTAGACTATTTTATGATTGCACATGGTAAAGAAAGTGCTTAAAGGCTCTTTTCCTATTTCAAAAGTTTTAGTTTTCGAGGGTAATAGCTACGTATGTTGGAAAAATGAAGATATTAGACAATTTTATGATTGCACATGGTAAAGAAAGTGCTTAAAGGCTCTTTTCCTATGTCAAAAGTTTTAGTTTTCGAGGGTAATAGCTACGTATGTTGGAAAAATGAAGATATTAGACTATTTTATGATTGCAAATGGTAAAGAATGTGATTAAAGGCTCTTTTCCTATTTCAAAAGTTTTAGTTTTCGAGGGTAATAGCTACGTATGTTGAAAAAATGAAGATATTAGACTATTTTATGATTGTAAATGGTAAAGAATGTGATTAAAGGCTCTTTTCCTATTTCAAAAGTTTTAGTTTTCGAGGGTAATAGCTACGTATGTTGGAAAAATGAAGATATTAGACTATTTTATGATTGCACATGGTAAAGAATGTGATTAAAGGCTCTTTTCCTATGTCAAAAGTTTTAGTTTTCGAGGGTAATAGCTACGTATGTTGAAAAAATGAAGATATTAGACTATTTTATGATTGCAAATGGTAAAGAATGTGATTAAAGGCTCTTTTCCTATGTCAAAAGTTTTAGTTTTCGAGGGTAATAGCTACGTATGTTGAAAAAATGAAGATATTAGACTATTTTATAATTGCACATGGTAAAGAATGTGATTAAAGGCTCTTTTCCTATGTCAAAAGTTTTAGTTTTCGAGGGTAATAGCTACGTATGTTGAAAAAATGAAGATATTAGACTATTTTATGATTACACATGGTAAAGAAAGTGCTTAAAGGCTCTTTTCCTATTTCAAAAGTTTTAGTTTTCGAGGGTAATAGCTAAGTATGTTGAAAAAATGAAGATATTAGACTATTTTATAATTGCAAATGGTAACGAATGTGATTAAAGGCTCTTTCCCTATGTCAAAAGTTTTAGTTTTCGAGGGTAATAGCTACGTATGTTGGAAAAATGAAGATATTAGACTATTTTATAATTGCAAATGGTAACGAATGTGATTAAAGGCTCTTTTCCTATGTCAAAAGTTTTCGTTTTCGAGGGTAATAGCTACGTATGTTGGAAAAATGAAGATATTAGACTATTTTATGATTCCACATGGTAAAGAATGTGATTAAAGGCTCTTTTTCTATGTCAAAAGTTTTAGTTTTCGAGGGTAATAGCTACGTATGTTGGAAAAATGAAGATATTAGACTATTTTATGATTGCACATGGTAAAGAATGTGATTAAAGGCTCTTTTCCTATTTCAAAAGTTTTAGTTTTCGAGGGTAATAGCTACGTATGTTGGAAAAATGAAGATATTAGACTATTTTATGATTGCACATGGTAAAGAAAGTGCTTAAAGGCTCTTTTCCTATTTCAAAAGTTTTAGTTTTCGAGGGTAATAGCTACGTATGTTGAAAAAATGAAGATATTAGACTATTTTATGATTTCAAATGGTAAAGAATGTGATTAAAGGCTCTTTTCCTATGTCAAAAGTTTTAGTTTTCGAGGGTAATAGTTACGTATGTTGAAAACATGAAGATATTAGACTATTTTATGATTGCAAATGGTAAAGAATGTAATTAAAGGCTCTTTTCCTATGTCAAAAGTTTTAGTTTTCCAGGGTAATAGCTACGTATGTTGAAAACATGAAGATATTAGACTATTTTATAATTACAAATGTTAACGAATGTGATTAAAGGCTCTTTTCCTATGTCAAAAGTTTTAGTTTTCGAGGGTAATAGCTACGTATGTTGAAAAAATGAAGATATTAGACTATTTTATAATTGCAAATGGTAACGAATGTGATTAAAGGCTCTTTTCCTATGTCAAAAGTTTTAGTTTTCGAGGGTAATAGCTACGTATGTTTGAAAAATGAAGATATTAGACTATTTTATGATTGCACATGGTAAAGAATGTGATTAAAGGCTCTTTTCCTATGTCAAAAGTTTTAGTTTTCGAGGGTAATAGCTACGTATGTTGGAAACATGAAGATATTAGACTATTTTATGATTGCACATGGTAAAGAAAGTGCTTAAAGGCTCTTTTCCTATTTCAAAAGTTTTAGTTTTCGAGGGTAATAGCTACGTATGTTGAAAAAATGAAGATATTAGACTATTTATGATTGCAAATGGTAAAGAATGTGATTAAAGGCTCTTTTCCTATTTCAAAAGTTTTAGTTTTCGAGGGTAATAGCTACGTATGTTGAAAAAATGAAGATATTAGACTATTTTATGATTGCAAATGGTAAAGAATGTGATTAAAGGCTCTTTTCCTATGTCAAAAGTTTTAGTTTTCGAGGGTAATAGCTACGTATGTTGGAAAAATGAAGATATTAGACTATTTTATGATTGCAAATGGTAAAGAATGTGATTAAAGGCTCTTTTCCTATGTCAAAAGTTTTAGTTTTCGAGGGTAATAGCTACGTATGTTGAAAACATGAAGATATTAGACTATTTTATAATTGCACATGGTAAAGAATGTGATTAAAGGCTCTTTTCCTATGTCAAAAGTTTTAGTTTTCGAGGGTAATAGCTACGTATGTTGAAAAAATGAAGATATTAGACTATTTTATGATTGCACATGGTAAAGAAAGTGCTTAAAGGCTCTTTTCCTATGTCAAAAGTTTTAGTTTTCGAGGGTAATAGCTACGTATGTTTGAAAAATGAAGATATTAGACTATTTTATGATTGCAAATGGTAAAGAATGTGATTAAAGGCTCTTTTCCTATTTCAAAAGTTTTCGTTTTCGAGGGTAATAGCTACGTATGTTGGAAAAATGAAGATATTAGACTATTTTATGATTGCAAATGGTAAAGAATGTGATTAAAGGCTCTTTTCCTATGTCAAAAGTTTTAGTTTTCGAGGGTAATAGCTACGTATGTTGAAAAAATGAAGATATTAGACTATTTTATGATTGCACATGGTAAACAATGTGATTAAAGACTCTTTTCCTATTTCAAAAGTTTTAGTTTTCGAGGGTAATAGCTACGTATGTTGAAAAAATGAAGATATTAGACTATTTTATAATTGCACATGGTAAAGAATGTGATTAAAGGCTCTTTTCCTATGTCAAAAGTTTTAGTTTTCGAGGGTAATAGCTACGTATGTTGGAAAAATGAAGATATTAGACTATTTTATGATTGCACATGGTAAAGAAAGTGCTTAAAGGCTCTTTTTTCTATTTCAAAAGTTTTAGTTTTCGAGGGTAATAGCTACGTATGTTGAAAAAATGAAGATATTAGACTATTTTATAATTGCAAATGGTAACTAATGTGATTAAAGGCTCTTTTCCTATGTCAAAAGTTTTAGTTTTCGAGGGTAATAGCTACGTATGTTGAAAAAATGAAGATATTAGACTATTTTATGATTGCACATGGTAAAGAATGTGATTAAAGGCTCTTTTCCTATGTCAAAAGTTTTAGTTTCCGAGGGAAATAGCAACGTATGTTGAAAAAATGAAGATATTAGACTATTTTATGATTGCGAATGGTAAAGAATGTGATTAAATGCTCTTTTCCTATGTCAAAAGTTTTAGTTTTCGAGGGTAATAGCTACGTATGTTTAAAAAATGAAGATATTAGACTATTTTATGATTGCAGATGGTAAAGAATGTGATTAAAGGCTCTTTTCCTATTTCAAAAGTTTTAGTTTTCGACGGTAATAGCTACGTATGTTGGAAAAATGAAGATATTACACTATTTTATGATTGCACTTGGTAAAGAATGTGATTAAAGGCTCTTTTCCTATATCAAAAGTTTTAGTTTTCGAGGGTAATATCTACGTATGTTGGAAAAATGAAGATATTAGACTATTTTATGATTGCACATGGTAAAGAAAGTGCTTAAAGGCTCTTTTCCTGTTTCAAAAGTTTTAGTTTTCAAGGGTAATAGCTACGTATGTTGAAAAAATGAAGATATTAGACTATTTTATGATTGCAATTGGTAAAGAATGTGATTAAAGGCTCTTTTCCTATGTCAAAAGTTTTAGTTTTCGAGGGTAATAGCTACGTATGTTGGAAAAATGAAGATATTAGACTATTTTAAGATTGCACATGGTAAAGAATGTGATTAAAGGCTCTTTTCTTATGTCAAAAGTTTTAGTTTTCGAGGGTAATAGCTACGTATGTTGAAAAAATGAAGATATTAGACTATTTTATGATTGCAAATGGTAAAGAATGTGATTAAAGGCTCTTTTCCTATGTCAAAAGTTTTATTTTTCGAGGGTAATAGCTACGTATGTTGAAAAAATGAAGATATTAGACTATTTTATAATTGCAAATGGTAACGAATGTGATTAAAGGCTCTTTTCCTATGTCAAAAGTTTTAGTTTTCGAGGGTAATAGCTACGTATGTTGAAAAAATGAAGATATTAGACTATTTTATAATTGCAAATGGTAACGAATGTGATTAAAGGCTCTTTTCCTATGTCAAAAGTTTTAGTTTTCGAGGGTAATAGCTACGTATGTTGGAAAAATGAAATATTAGACTATTTTATGATTGCACATGGTAAAGAATGTGATTAAAGGCTCTTTTCCTATGTCAAAAATTTTAGTTTTCGAAGGTAATAGCTACGTATGTTGGAAAAATGAAGATATTAGACTATTTTATGATTGCACATGGTAAAGAAAGTGCTTAAAGGCTCTTTTCCTATTTCAAAAGTTTTAGTTTTTGAGGGTAATAGCTACGTATGTTGAAAAAATGAAGATATTAGACTATTTTATGATTGCAAATGGTAAAGAATGTGATTAAAGGCTCTTTTCCTATTTCAAGAGTTTTCGTTTTCGAGGGTAATAGCTACGTATGTTGGAAAAATGAAGATATTAGACTATTTTATGATTGAAAATGGTAAAGAATGTGATTAAAGGCTCTTTTCCTATGTCAAAAGTTTTAGTTTTCGAGGGTAATAGCTACGTATGTTGAAAAAATGAAGATATTAGACTATTTTATGATTCCACATGGTAAAGAATGTGATTAAAGGCTCTTTTCCTATTTCAAAAGTTTATGTTTTCGAGGGTAATAGCTACGTATGTTGGAAAAATGAAGATATTAGACTATTTTATGATTGCACCTGGTAAAGAATGTGATTAAAGGCTCTTTTCCTATGTCAAAAGTTTTAGTTTTCGAGGGTAATATCTACGTATGTTGGAAAAATGAAGATATTAGACTATTTTATGATTGCACATGGTAAAGAAAGTGCTTAAAGGCTCTTTTCCTGTTTCAAAAGTTTTAGTTTTCAAGGGTAATAGCTACGTATGTTGAAAAAATGAAGATATTAGACTATTTTATGATTGCAAATGGTAAAGAATGTGATTAAAGGCTCTTTTCCTATGTCAAAAGTTTTAGTTTTCGAGGGTAATAGCTACGTATGTTGGAAAAATTAAGATATTAGACTATTTTATGATTGCAAATGGTAAAGAATGTGATTAAAGGCTCTTTTCCTATGTCAAAAGTTTCCTATATTAGACTATTTTATGATTGCACATGGTAAAGAATGTGATTAAAGGCTCTTTTCCTATGTCAAAAGTTTTAGTTTTCGAGGGTAATAGCTACGTATGTTGGAAAAATGAAGATATTAGACTATTTTATGATTGCACATGGTAAAGAAAGTGCTTAAAGGCTCTTTTCCTATTTCAAAAGTTTTAGTTTTCGAGGGTAATACCTACGTATGTTGAAAAAATGAAGATATTAGACTATTTTATGATTGCAAATGGTAAAGAATGTGATTAAAGGCTCTTTTCCTATTTCAAAAGTTTTCGTTTTCGAGGGTAATAGCTACGTATGTTGGAAAAATGAAGATATTAGACTATTTTATGATTGAAAATGGTAAAGAATGGGATTAAAGGCTCTTTTCCTATGTCAAAAGTTTTAGTTTTCGAGGGTAATAGCTTCATTTTGAAAAAATGAAGATATTAGACTATTTTATAATTGCAAATGGTAACGAATGTGATTAAAGGCTCTTTTCCTATGTCAAAAGTTTTAGTTTTCGAGGGTAATAGCTACGTATGTTGAAAAAAATGAAGATATTAGACTATTTTATAATTGCAAATGGTAACGAATGTGATTAAAGGCTCTTTTCCTATGTCAAAAGTTTTTAGTTTTCGAGGGTAATAGCTACGTATGTTGGAAAAATGAAGATATTAGACAATTTTATGATTGCAAATGGTAAAGAATGTGATTAAAGGCTCTTTTCCTATGTCAAAAGTTTTAGTTTTCGATGGTAATAGCTACGTATGTTGGAAAAATGAAGATATTCGACTATTTTATGATTGCACATGGTAAAGAAAGTGCTTAAAGGCTCTTTTCCTATTTCAAAAGTTTTAGTTTTCGAGGGTAATAGCTACATATGTTGAAAAAATGAAGATATTAGACTATTTTATGATTGCAAATGGTAAAGAATGTGATTAAAGGCTCTTTTCCTATGTCAAAAGTTTTAGTTTTCGAGGGTAATAGCTACGTATGTT
>NW_027067408.1:0-13360 GCF_032884065.1 Artemia franciscana | reverse complement strand
CTATTTTATGATTGCAAATGGTAAAGAATGTGATTAAAGGCTCTTTTCCTATGTCAAAAGTTTTAGTTTTCGAGGGTAATAGCTACGTATGTTGAAAAAATGAAGATATTAGACTATTTTATGATTGCACATGGTAAAGAATGTGATTAAAGGCTCTTTTCCTATTTCAAAAGTTTTAGTTTTCGAGGGTAATAGCTACGTATGTTGAAAAAATAAAGATATTAGACTATTTTATGATTGCAAATGGTAAAGAATGTGAATAAAGGCTCTTTTCTTATTTCAAAAGTTTTAGTTTTCGAGGGTAATAGCTACGTATGTTGAAAAAATGAAGATATTAGACTATTTTATGATTGCAAATGGTAAAGAATGTGATTAAGGGTCTTTTCCTATTTCAAAAGTTTTAGTTTTCGAGGGTAATAGCTACTATGTTGAAAAAATGAAGATATTAGACTATTTATGATTGCACATGGTAAAGAATGTGATTAAAGGCTCTTTTCCTATTTCAAAAGTTTTAGTTTTCGAGGGTAATAGCTACGTATGTTGAAAAAATGAAGATATTAGACTATTTTATGATTGCACATGGTAAAGAATGTGATTAAAGGCTCTTTTCCTATTCAAAAGTTTTAGTTTTCGAGGGTAATAGCTACGTATGCTGAAAAAATGAAGATATTAGACTATTTTATGATTGCACATGGTAAAGAATGTGATTAAAGGCTCTTTTCCTATTTCAAAAGTTTTAGTTTTCGAGGGTAATAGCTACGTATGTTGAAAAAATGAAGATATTAGACTATTTTATGATTGCAAATGGTAAAGAATGTGATTAAAGGCTCTTTTCCTATTTCAAAAGTTTTAGTTTTCGAGGGTAATAGCTACGTATGTTGAAAAAATGAAGATATTAGACTATTTTATGATTGCACATGGTAAAGAATGTGATTAAAGGCTCTTTTCCTATTTCAAAAGTTTTAGTTTTCGAGGGTAATAGCTACGTATGCTGAAAAAATGAAGATATTAGACTATTTTATGATTGCACATGGTAAAGAATGTGATTAAAGGCTCTTTTCCTATTTCAAAAGTTTTAGTTTTCGAGGGTAATAGCTACGTATGTTGAAAAAATGAAGATATTAGACTATTTTATGATTGCACATGGTAAAGAATGTGATTAAAGGCTCTTTTCCTATTTCAAAAGTTTTAGTTTTCGAGGGTAATAGCTACGTATGTTGAAAAAATGAAGATATTAGACAATTTTATGATTGCACATGGTAAAGAATGTGATTAAAGGCTCTTTTCCTATTTCAAAAGTTTTAGTTTTCGAGGGTAATAGCTACGTATGTTGAAAAAATGAAGATATTAGACTATTTTATGATTGCACATGGTAAAGAATGTGATTAAAGGCTCTTTTCCTATTTCAAAAGTCTTATTTTTCGAGGGTAATAGCTGAGTATGTTGAAAAAATGAAGATATTAGACTATTTTATGATTGCAAATGGTAAAGAATGTGATTAGAGGCTCTTTTCCTATGTCAAAAGTTTTAGTTTTCGAGGGTAATAGCTACGTATGTTGAAAAAATGAAGATATTAGACTATTTTATGATTGCAAATGGTAAAAGAATGTGATTAAAGGCTCTTTTCCTATTTCAAAAGTTTTAGTTTTCGAGGGTAATAGCTACGTATGTTGAAAAAATGAAGGTATTAGACTATTTTATGATTGCACATGGTAAAGAATGTGATTAAAGGCTCTTTTCCTATTTCAAAAGTTTTAGTTTTCGAGGGTAATAGCTACGTATGTTGAAAAAATGAAGATATTAGACAATTTTATGATTGCACATGGTAAAGAATGTGATTAAAGGCTCTTTTCCTATTTCAAAAGTTTTAGTTTTCGAGGGTAATAGCTACGTATGTTGAAAAAATGAAGATATTAGACTATTTTATGATTGCAAATGGTAAAGAATGTGATTAAAGGCTCTTTTCCTATTTCAAAAGTTTTAGTTTTCGAGGGTAATAGCTACGTATGTTGAAAAAATGAAGATATTAGAATATTTTATGATTGCACATGGTAAAGAATGTGATTAAAGGCTCTTTTCCTATTTCAAAAGTTTTAGTTTTCGAGGGTAATAGCTACGTATGTTGAAAAAATGAAGATATTAGACAATTTTATGATTGCACATGGTAAAGAATGTGATTAAAGGCTCTTTTCCTATTTCAAAAGTTTTAGTTTTCGAGGGTAATAGCTACGTGTGTTGAAAAAATGAAGATATTAGACTATTTTATGATTGCAAATGGTAAAGAATGTGATTAAAGGCTCTTTTCCTATTTCAAAAGTTTTAGTTTTCGAGGGTAATAGCTACGTATGTTGGAAAAAATGAAGATATTAGACAATTTTATGATTGCACATGGTAAAGAATGTGATTAAAGGCTCTTTTCCTATTTCAAAAGTTTTAGTTTTCGAGGGTAATAGCTACGTATGTTGAAAAAATGAAGATATTAAACAATTTTATGATTGCACATGGTAAAGCATGTAATTAAAGGCTCTTTTCCTATTTCAAAAGTTTTAGTTTTCGAGGGTAATAGCTACGTGTGTTGAAAAAATGAAGATATTAGACTATTTTATCATTGCAAATGGTAAAGAATGTGATTAAAGGTTGTTTTCCTATTTCAAAAGTTTTAGTTTTCGAGGGTAATAGCTACGTATGTTGAAAAAATGAAGATATTAGACTATTTTATGATTGCAAATGGTAAAGAATGTGATTAAAGGCTGTTTTCCTATTTCAAAAGTTTAGTTTTCGAGGGTAATAGCTACGTATGTTGAAAAAATGAAGATATTAGACTATTTTATGATTGCACATGGTAAAGAATGTGATTAAAGGCACTTTTCCTATTTCAAAAGTTTTAGTTTTCGAGGGTAATAGCTACGTATGCTGAAAAAATGAAGATATTAGACTATTTTATGATTGCACATGGTAAAGAATGTGATTAAAGGCTCTTTTCCTATTTCAAAAGTTTTAGTTTTCGAGGGTAATAGCTACGTATGTTGAAAAAATGAAGATATTAGACTACTTTATGATTGCAAATGGTAAAGAATGTGATTAAAGGCTCTTTTCCTATTTCAAAAGTTTTAGTTTTCGAGGGTAATAGCTACTTATGTTGAAAAAATGAAGATATTAGACTATTTTATGATTGCAAATGGTAAAGAATGTGATTAAAGGCTCTTTTCCTATGTCAAAAGTTTTAGTTTTCGAGGGTAATAGCTACGTATGTTGAAAAAATGAAGATATTAGAATATTTTATGATTGCAAATGGTAAAGAATGTGATTAAAGGCTCTTTTCCTATTTCAAAAGTTTTAGTTTTCGAGGGTAATAGCTACGTATGTTTAAAAAATGAAGATATTAGACAATTTTATGATTGCACATGGTAAAGCATGTAATTAAAGGCTCTTTTCCTATTTCAAAAGTTTTAGTTTTCGAGGGTAATAGCTACGTGTGTTGAAAAAATGAAGATATTAGACTATTTTATCATTGCAAATGGTAAAGAATGTGATTAAAGGTTCTTTTCCTATTTTAAAAGTTTTAGTTTTCGAGGGTAATAGCTATGTATGTTTAAAAAATGAAGATATTAAACAATTTTATGATTGCACATGGTAAAGCATGTAATTAAAGGCTCTTTTCCTATTTCAAAAGTTTTAGTTTTCGAGGGTAATAGCTACGTGTGTTGAAAAAATGAAGATATTAGACTATTTTATCATTGCAAATGGTAAAGAATGTGATTAAAGGTTCTTTTCCTATTTCAAAAGTTTTAGTTTTCGAGGGTAATAGCTACGTATGTTGAAAAAATGAAGATATTAGACTATTTTATGATTGCAAATGGTAAAGAATGTGATTAAAGGCTCTTTTCCTATTTCAAAAGTTTAGTTTTCGAGGGTAATAGCTACGTATGTTGAAAAAATGAAGATATTAGACTATTTTATGATTGCACATGGTAAAGAATGTGATTAAAGGCACTTTTCCTATTTCAAAAGTTTTAGTTTTCGAGGGTAATAGCTACGTATGCTGAAAAAATGAAGATATTAGACTATTTTATGATTGCACATGGTAAAGAATGTGATTAAAGGCTCTTTTCCTATTTCAAAAGTTTTAGTTTTCGAGGGTAATAGCTACGTATATTGAAAAAATGAAGATATTAGACTATTTTATGATTGTAAATGGTAAAGAATGTGATTAAAGGCTCTTTTCCTATTTCAAAAGTTTTAGTTTTCGAGGGTAATAGCTACGTATGTTGAAAAAATGAAGATATTAGACTATTTTATGATTGCAAATGGTAAAGAATGTGATTAAAGGCTCTTTTCCTATTTCAAAAGTTTTAGTTTTCGAGGGTAATAGCTATGTATGTTGAAAAAATGAAGATATTAGACTATTTTATGATTGCACATGGTAAAGAATGTGATTAAAGGCTCTTTTCCTATTTCAAAAGTTTTAGTTTTCGAGGGTAATAGCTACGTATGTTGAAAAAATGAAGATATTAGACAATTTTATGGTTGCACATGGTAAAGCATGTGATTAAAGGCTGTTTTCCTATTTCAAAAGTTTTAGTTTTCGAGGGTAATAGCTACGTATGTTGAAAAAATGAAGATATCAGACTATTTTATGATTGCAAATGGTAAAGAATGTGATTAAAGGCTCTTTTCCTATGTCAAAAGTTTTAGTTTTCGAGGGTAATAGCTACGTATGTTGAAAAAATGAAGATATTAGACTATTTTATGATTGCACATGGTAAAGAATGTGATTAAAGGCTCTTTTCCTATTTCAAAAGTTTTAGTTTTCGAGGGTAATAGCTACGTATGTTGAAAAAATGAAGATATTACACTATTTTATGATTGCAAATGGTAAAGAATGTGATTAAAGGCTCTTTTCCTATTTCAAAAGTTTTAGTTTTTGAGGGTAATAGCTACGTATGTTGAAAAAATGAAGATATTAGACTATTTTATGGTTGCAAATGGTAAAGAATGTGATTAAAGGCTCTTTTCCTATTTCAAAAGTTTTAGTTTTCGAGGGTAATAGCTACCTATGTTGAAAAAATGAAGATATTAGACTATTTTATGAATGCAAATGGTAAAGAATGTGATTAAAGGCTCTTTTCCTATTTCAAAAGTTTTAGTTTTCGAGGGTAATAGCTACGTATGTTGAAAAAATGAAGATATTAGACTATTTTATGATTGCAAATGGTAAAGAATGTGATTAAAGGCTCTTTTCCTATTTCAAAAGTTTTAGTTTTCGAGGGTAATAGCTACGTATGTTGAAAAAATGAAGATATTAGACAATTTTATGATTGCACATGGTAAAGAATGTGATTAAAGGCTCTTTTCCTATTTCAAAAGTTTTAGTTTTCGAGGGTAATAGCTACGTATGCTGAAAAAATGAAGATATTAGACTATTTTATGATTGCACATGGTAAAGAATGTGATTAAAGGCTCTTTTCCTATTTCAAAAGTTTTAGTTTTCGAGGGTAATAGCTACGTATGTTGAAAAAATGAAGATATTAGACTATTTTATGATTGAAAATGGTAAAAAATGTGATTAAAGGCTCTTTTCCTATGTCAAAAGTTTTAGTTTTCGAGGGGAATAGCTACCTATGTTGAAAAAAGATATTAGACTATTTTATGATTGCACATGGTAAAGAATGTGATTAAAGGCTCTTTTCCTATTTCAAAAGTTTAGTTTTCGAGCGTAATAGCTACGTATGTTGAAAAAATGAAGATATTAGACTATTTTATGATTGCAAATGGTAAAGAATGTGATTAGAGGCTCTTTTCCTATGTCAAAAGTTTTAGTTTTCGAGGGTAATAGCTACGTATGTTGAAAAAATGAAGATATTAGACTATTTTATGATTGCAAATGGTAAAGAATGTGATTAAAGGCTCTTTTCCTATTTCAAAAGTTTTAGTTTTCGAGGGTAATAGCTACGTATGTTGAAAAAATGAAGATATTAGACTATTTTATGATTGCACATAGTAAAGAATGTGATTTAAGGCTCTTTTCCTATTTCAAAAGTTAGTTTTCGAGGGTAATAGCTACTTATGCTGAAAAAATGAAGATATTAGACTATCTTATGATTGCAAATGGTAAAGAATGTGATTAAAGGCTCTTTTCCTATTTCAAAAGTTTTAGTTTTCGAGGGTAATAGCTACGTATGTTGAAAAAATGAAGATATTAGACTATTTTATGATTGCAAATGGTAAAGAATGTGATTAAAGGCTCTTTTCCTATGTCAAAAGTTTTAGTTTTCGAGGGTAATAGCTACGTATGTTGAAAAAATGAAGATATTAGACTATTTTATGATTGCACATGGTAAAGAATGTGATTAAAGGCTCTTTTCCTATTTCAAAAGTTTTAGTTTTCGAGGGTAATAGCTACGTATGTTGAAAAAATAAAGATATTAGACTATTTTATGATTGCAAATGGTAAAGAATGTGAATAAAGGCTCTTTTCTTATTTCAAAAGTTTTAGTTTTCGAGGGTAATAGCTACATATGTTGAAAAAATGAAGATATTAGACTATTTTATTATTGCAAATGGTAAAGAATGTGATTAAAAACCTCTTTTCCTATTTCAAAAGTTTTAGTTTTCGAGGGTAATAGCTACGTATGTTGAAAAAATGAAGATATTAGACTATTATATGATTGCACATGGTAAAGAATGTGATTAAAGGCTCTTTTCCTATTTCAAAAGTTTTAGTTTTCGAGGGTAATAGCTACGTATGTTTAAAAAATGAAGATATTAGACAATTTTATGATTGCACATGGTAAAGCATGTGATTAAAGGCTCTGTTCCTATTTCAAAAGTTTTAGTTTTCGAGGGTAATAGCTACGTATGCTGAAAAAATGAAGATATTAGACTATTTTATGATTGCACATGGTAAAGAATGTGATTAAAGGCTCTTTTCCTATTTCAAAAGTTTTAGTTTTCGAGGGTAATAGCTACGTATGTTGAAAAAATGAAGATATTAGACTATTTTATGATTGAAAATGGTAAAGAATGTGATTAAAGGCTCTTTTCCTATTTCAAAAGTTTTAGTTTTCGAGGGTAATAGCTACGTAAGTTGAAAAAATGAAGATATTAAACTATTTTATGATTGCACATGGTAAAGAATGTGATTAAAGGCTCTTTTCCTATTTCAAAAGTTTTAGTTTTCGAGGGTAATAGCTACGAATGCTGAAAAAATGAAGATATTAGACTATTTTATGATTGCACATGGTAAAGAATGTGATTAAAGGCTCTTTTCCTATTTCAAAAGTCTTATTTTTCGAGGGTAATAGCTGAGTATGTTGAAAAAATGAAGATATTAGACTATTTTATGATTGCAAATGGTAAAGAATGTGATTAGAGGCTCTTTTCCTATGTCAAAAGTTTTAGTTTTCGAGGGTAATAGCTACGTATGTTGAAAAAATGAAGATATTAGACTATTTTATGATTGCAAATGGTAAAAGAATGTGATTAAAGGCTCTTTTCCTATTTCAAAAGTTTTAGTTTTCGAGGGTAATAGCTACGTATGTTGAAAAAATGAAGGTATTAGACTATTTTATGATTGCACATGGTAAAGAATGTGATTAAAGGCTCTTTTCCTATTTCAAAAGTTTTAGTTTTCGAGGGTAATAGCTACGTATGTTGAAAAAATGAAGATATTAGACAATTTTATGATTGCACATGGTAAAGAATGTGATTAAAGGCTCTTTTCCTATTTCAAAAGTTTTAGTTTTCGAGGGTAATAGCTACGTATGTTGAAAAAATGAATAAATTAGACTATTTTATGATTGCAAATGGTAAAGAATGTGATTAAAGGCTCTTTTCCTATTTCAAAAGTTTAGTTTTCGAGGGTAATAGCTATGTCTGTGGAAAAATTGAAAATATTAGACAAATTTATGATTGCACTTGGTAAAGAATGTGATTAAAGGCTCTTTTCCTATTTCAAAAGTTTTAGTTTTCGAGGGTAATAGCTACGTATGTTGAAAAAATGAAGATATTAGACTATTTTATGATTGCAAATGGTAAAGAATGTGATTAAAGGCTCTTTTCCTATTTCAAAAGTTTTAGTTTTCCAGGGTAATAGCTACTTATGTTGAAAAAATGAAGATATTAGACTATTTTATGATTGCAAATGGTAAAGAATGTGATTAAAGGCTCTTTTCCTATGTCAAAAGTTTTAGTTTTCGAGGGTAATAGCTACGTATGTTGAAAAAATGAAGATATTAGAATATTTTATGATTGCACATGGTAAAGAATGTGATTAAAGGCTCTTTTCCTATTTCAAAAGTTTTAGTTTTCGAGGGTAATAGCTACGTATGTTTAAAAAATGATAATATTAAACAATTTTATGATTGCACATGGTAAAGCATGTAATTAAAGGCTCTTTTCCTATTTCAAAAGTTTTAGTTTTCGAGGGTAATAGCTACGTGTGTTGAAAAAATGAAGATATTAGACTATTTTATCATTGCAAATGGTAAAGAATGTGATTAAAGGTTCTTTTCCTATTTCAAAAGTTTTAGTTTTCGAGGGTAATAGCTATGTATGTTTAAAAAATGAAGATATTAAACAATTTTATGATTGCACATGGTAAAGCATGTAACTAAAGGCTCTTTTCCTATTTCAAAAGTTTTAGTTTTCGAGGGTAATAGCTACGTGTGTTGAAAAAATGAAGATATTAGACTATTTTATCATTGCAAATGGTAAAGAATGTGATTAAAGGTTGTTTTCCTATTTCAAAAGTTTTAGTTTTCGAGGGTAATAGCTACGTATGTTGAAAAAATGAAGATATTAGACTATTTTATGATTGCAAATGGTAAAGAATGTGATTAAAGGCTCTTTTCCTATTTCAAAAGTTTAGTTTTCGAGGGTAATAGCTACGTATGTTGAAAAAATGAAGATATTAGACTATTTTATGATTGCACATGGTAAAGAATGTGATTAAAGGCACTTTTCCTATTTCAAAAGTTTTAGTTTTCGAGGGTAATAGCTACGTATGCTGAAAAAATGAAGATATTAGACTATTTTATGATTGCACATGGTAAAGAATGTGATTAAAGGCTCTTTTCCTATTTCAAAAGTTTTAGTTTTCGAGGGTAATAGCTACGTATGTTGAAAAAATGAAGATATTAGACTATTTTATGATTGCAAATGGTAAAGAATGTGATTAAAGGCTCTTTTCCTATTTCAAAAGTTTTAGTTTTCGAGGGTAATAGCTACTTATGTTGAAAAAATGAAGATATTAGACTATTTTATGATTGCAAATGGTAAAGAATGTGATTAAAGGCTCTTTTCCTATGTCAAAAGTTTTAGTTTTCGAGGGTAATAGCTACGTATGTTGAAAAAATGAAGATATTAGAATATTTTATGATTGCACATGGTAAAGAATGTGATTAAAGGCTCTTTTCCTATTTCAAAAGTTTTAGTTTTCGAGGGTAATAGCTACGTATGTTTAAAAAATGAAGATATTAGACAATTTTATGATTGTACATGGTAAAGCATGTAATTAAAGGCTCTTTTCCTATTTCAAAAGTTTTAGTTTTCGAGGGTAATAGCTACGTGTGTTGAAAAAATGAAGATATTAGACTATTTTATCATTGCAAATGGTAAAGAATGTGATTAAAGGTTCTTTTCCTATTTTAAAAGTTTTAGTTTTCGAGGGTAATAGCTATGTATGTTTATAAAATGAAGATATTAGACAATTTTATGATTGCACATGGTAAAGCATGTAATTAAAGGCTCTTTTCCTATTTCAAAAGTTTTAGTTTTCGAGGGTAATAGCTACGTGTGTTGAAAAAATGAAGATATTAGACTATTTTATCATTGCAAATGGTAAAGAATGTGATTAAAGGTTCTTTTCCTATTTCAAAAGTTTTAGTTTTCGAGGGTAATAGCTACGTATGTTGAAAAAATGAAGATATTAGACTATTTTATGATTGCAAATGGTAAAGAATGTGATTAAAGGCTCTTTTCCTATTTCAAAATTTAGTTTTCGAGGGTAATAGCTACGTATGTTGAAAAAATGAAGATATTAGACTATTTTATGATTGCACATGGTAAAGAATGTGATTAAAGGCACTTTTCCTATTTCAAAAGTTTTAGTTTTCGAGGGTAATAGCTACGTATGCTGAAAAAATGAAGATATTAGACTATTTTATGATTGCACATGGTAAAGAATGTGATTAAAGGCTCTTTTCCTATTTCAAAAGTTTTAGTTTTCGAGGGTAATAGCTACGTATGTTGAAAAAATGAAGATATTAGACTATTTTATGATTGCAAATGGTAAAGAATGTGATTAAAGGCTCTTTTCCTATTTCAAAAGTTTTAGTTTTCGAGGGTAATAGCTACGTATGTTGAAAAAATGAAGATATTAGACTATTTTATGATTGCACATGGTAAAGAATGTGATTAAAGGCTCTTTTCCTATTTCAAAAGTTTTAGTTTTCGAGGGTAATAGCTACGTATGTTGAAAAAATGAAGATATTAGACTATTTTATGATTGCAAATGGTAAAGAATGTGATTAAAGGCTCTTTTCCTATGTCAAAAGTTTTAGTTTTCGAGGGTAATAGCTACGTATGTTGAAAAAATGAAGATATTAGACTATTTTATGATTGCACATGGTAAAGAATGTGATTAAAGGCTCTTTTCCTATGTCAAAAGTTTTAGTTTTCGAGGGTAATAGCTACGTATGTTGAAAAAATGAAGATATTAGACTATTTTATGATTGTAAATGGTAAAGAATGTGATTAAAGGCTCTTTTCCTATTTCAAAAGTTTTAGTTTTCGAGGGTAATAGCTACGTATGTTGAAAAAATGAAGATATTAGACTATTTTATGATTGCAAATGGTAAAGAATGTGATTAAAGGCTCTTTTCCTATTTCAAAAGTTTTAGTTTTCGAGGGTAATAGCTACGTATGTTGAAAAAATGAAGATATTAGACTATTTTATGATTGCACATGGTAAAGAATGTGATTAAAGGCTCTTTTCCTATTTCAAAAGTTTTAGTTTTCGAGGGTAATAGCTGCGTATGTTGAAAAAATGAAGATATTAGACAATTTTATGATTGCACATGGTAAAGCATGTGATTAAAGGCTCTTTTCCTATTTCAAAAGTTTTAGTTTTCGAGGGTAATAGCTACGTATGTTGAAAAAATGAAGATATAGACTATTTTATGATTGCAAATGGTAAAGAATGTGATTAAAGGCTCTTTTCCTATGTCAAAAGTTTTAGTTTTCGAGGGTAATAGCTACGTATGTTGAAAAAATGAAGATATTAGACTATTTTATGATTGCAAATGGTAAAGAATGTGATTAAAGGCTCTTTTCCTATTTCAAAAGTTTTAGTTTTCGAGGGTAATAGCTACGTATGTTGAAAAAATGAAGATATTAGACTATTTTATGATTGCAAATGGTAAAGAATGTGATTAAAGGCTCTTTTCCTATGTCAAAAGTTTTAGTTTTCGAGGGTAATAGCTACGTATGTTGAAAAAATGAAGATATTAGACTATTTTATGATTGCAAATGGTAAAGAATGTGATTAAAGGCTCTTTTCCTATTTCAAAAGTTTTAGTTTTCGAGGGTAATAGCTACGTATGTTGAAAAAATGAAGATATTAGACTATTTTATGGTTGCAAATGGTAAAGAATGTGATTAAAGGCTCTTTTCCTATTTCAAAAGTTTTAGTTTTCGAGGGTAATAGCTACTATGTTGAAAAAATGAAGATATTAGACAATTTTATGATTGCACATGGTAAAGAATGTGATTAAAGGCTCTTTTCCTATTTCAAAAGTTTTAGTTTTCGAGGGTAATAGCTACGTATGTTGAAAAAATGAAGATATTAGACTATTTTATGATTGCAAATGGTAAAGAATGTGATTAAAGGCTCTTTTCCTATTTCAAAAGTTTTAGTTTTCGAGGGTAATAGCTACGTATTTTGAAAAAATGAAGATATTAGACTATTTTATGATTGCACATGGTAAATAATGTGATTAAAGGCTCTTTTCCTATGTCAAAAGTTTTAGTTTTCGAGGGTAATAGCTACGTATGTTGGAAAAATGAAGATATTAGACTATTTTATGATTGCAAATGGTAAAGAATGTGATTAAAGGCTCTTTTCCTATTTCAAAAGTTTTAGTTTTCGAGGGTAATAGCTACGTATGTTGAAAAAATGAAGATATTAGACTATTTTATGATTGCAAATGGTAAAGAATGTGATTAAAGGCTCTTTTCCTATTTCAAAAGTTTTAGTTTTCGAGGGTAATAGCTATGTCTGTGGAAAAAATGAAGATATTAGACAATTTTATGATTGCAAATGGTAAAGAATGTGATTAAAGGCTCTTTTCCTATTTCAAAAGTTTTAGTTTCGAGGGTAATAGCTACGTATGTTGAAAAAATGAAGATATTAGACTATTTTATGATTGCAAATGGTAAAGAATGTGATTAAAGGCACTATTCCAATGTCAAAAGTTTTAGTTTTCGAGGGTAATAGCTATGTCTGTGGAAAAAATAAAGATATTAGACAATTTTATGATTGCACATCGTAAAGAATGTGATTAAAGGCTCTTTTCCTATTTCAAAAGTTTTAGTTTTTGAGGGTAATAGCTACGTATGTTGAAAAAATGAAGATATTAGACTATTTTATGATTGCACATGGTAAAGAATGTGATTAAAGGCTCTTTTCCTATTTCAAAAGTTTTAGTTTTCGAGGGTAATAGCTACGTATGTTGAAAAAATGAAGATATTAGACTATTTTATGATTGCACATGGTAAAGAATGTGATTAAAGGCACTTTTCCTATTTCAAAAGTTTTAGTTTTCGAGGGTAATAGCTACGTATGCTGAAAAAATGAAGATATTAGACTATTTTATGATTGCACATGGTAAAGAATGTGATTAAAGGCTCTTTTCCTATTTCAAAAGTTTTAGTTTTCGAGGGTAATAGCTACGTATGTTGAAAAAATGAAGATATTAGACTATTTTATGATTGCAAATGGTAAAGAATGTGATTAAAGGCTCTTTTCCTATTTCAAAAGTTTTAGTTTTCGAGGGTAATAGCTACTTATGTTGAAAAAATGAAGATATTAGACTATTTTATGATTGCAAATGGTAAAGAATGTGATTAAAGGCTCTTTTCCTATGTCAAAAGTTTTAGTTTTCGAGGGTAATAGCTACGTATGTTGAAAAAAATGAAGATATTAGAATATTTTATGATTGCACATGGTAAAGAATGTGATTAAAGGCTCTTTTCCTATTTCAAAAGTTTTAGTTTTCGAGGGTAATAGCTACGTATGTTTAAAAAATGAAGATATTAAACAATTTTATGATTGTACATGGTAAAGCATGTAATTAAAGGC
>NW_027067407.1:0-13365 GCF_032884065.1 Artemia franciscana | reverse complement strand
TACCTGATTATTCTAATGATTGCCCTTTAGCTTTGTTGATGCTGATTGCTAATCAAACATTCCCTGTGTCCCCGTCGTCATTTATATATCCCCCTGTGCCCCCTGGCACCCCCCCTTGTAGTTGTGTACCTGTGTCCTGGTCGTCATTTATATTCCCAGTATTCCGGTCGTCATTTGTGTCCCGGTGTCCCAGTCTGTACTTTCTCTTTGAGTGTCGAGGTCGTCATTTATATTCCCTGTGTCCCAGCATCCCGGTCTTCATTTGTTTCCCGGTGTCCCGGTCTGTAATTTCTCTTCGAACAATCCCTGTGTCCCGGTCGTCATTTATATATCTTCCCTGTAACCCCGTCGTCCCCTTTGTAGTTGTGTCACTGTGTCCCGGTCGTCATTTATATTCTGTGGTCCCGGTGTCCCAGTCTGTAATTTCTCTTTGAGGTTCCCGGTCGTCATTTATATTCCCTGAATCCCCGTGTCCCGGTCGTCATTTGTGTCCCGGTCTGTAATTTCATCAGTTGACAAACATGACGTCAGTCGACAAACAATTTCATGACGCATACAGCTCAATCCTTACAATGACGTCAGTCGACACACCTGAAGTCACTCGACAGACACAGAGACAACTTATTTTATATATATAGATATATAGCTGTTGGGGGGGGGCTTGGGGGGGGGGGGGGTGGGGGGTTGGGCATCGCGCCCCCAAGCCCCCCGCGCGCATAAGTCGTTACACGCCATATTAGTTACCTGCCATTATAGTTGTGTCCCTGTGTCCCACCTGTGAATTGAGATAGATATAAATATATATATTTTTTGAACTACATAAAACTTGCAAATATACAACATTCTTCGCTGTCCAATTGAACTACGTAAAACTTAAGAATATACAACATTCTTCCATGTCCTATTGTTTGTGCATATAAATAGATTGTTAGGTTTACCTAACTCTTGAACATGCAACATAAAATTGTCCATGGGAAAAGCAATCCGTATTCAGATCTAAACCTGATTATTCTAATGATTGCCCTTTAGCTTTGTTGATGCTGATTGTTAATCAAACATTCCCTGTGTCCCCGTCGTCATTTATATATCCCCCTGTGCCCCCTGGCACCCCCTTTGTAGTTGTGTCCCTGTGTCCTGGTCGTCATTTATATTCCCAGTATTCCGGTCGTCATTTGTGTCCCGGTGTCCAGTCTGTACTTTCTCTTTGAGTGTCGAGGTCGTCATTTATATTCCCTGTGTCCCAGCATCCCGGTCGTCATTTGTTTCCCGGTGTCCCGGTCTGTAATTTCTCTTCGAATAATCCCTGTGTCCCGGTCGTCATTTATATATCTTCCCTGTACCCCCGTCGTCCCCTTTGTAGTTGTGTCACTGTGTCCCGGTCGTCATTTATATTCTGTGTCCCGGTGTCCCAGTCTGTAATTTCTCTTTGAGGTTCCGGTCGTCATTTATATTCCCTGTATCCCCGTGTCCCGGTCGTCATTTGTGTCCCGGTCTGTAATTTCATCAGTTGACAACATGACGTCAGTCGACAAACAATTTCATGACGCATACAGCTCAATCCTTACAATGACGTCAGTCGACACACTTGAAGTCACTCGACAGACACAGAGACAACTTATTTTTATATATATAGATATATAGCTGTTGGGGGGGGGGGCATCGCGCCCCCAAGCCCCCCGCGCGCTTAAGTCGTTACACGCCATATTAGTTACCTGCCATTGTAGTTGTGTCCCTGTGTCCCACCTGTGAATTGAGATAGATATAAATATATATATTTTTTGAACTACATAAAACTTGCGAATATACAACATTCTTCGCTGTCCAATTGAACTACGTAAAACTTAAGAATATACAACATTCTTCCATGTCCTATTGTTTGTGCATATAAATAGATTGTTAGGTTTACCTAACTCTTGAACATGCAACATAAAATTGTCCATGGGAAAAGCAATCCGTATTCAGATCTAAACCTGATTATTCTAATGATTGCCCTTTAGCTTTGTTGATGCTGATTGTTAATCAAACATTCCCTGTGTCCCCCGTCGTCATTTATATATCCCCCTGTGCCCCCTGGTACCCCCTTTGTAGTTGTGTCCCTGTGTCCTGGTCGTCATTTATATTCCCAGTATTCCGGTCGTCATTTGTGTCCCGGTGTCCCAGTCTGTACTTTCTCTTTGAGTGTCGAGGTCGTCATTTATATTCCCTGTGTCCCAGCATCCCGGTCGTCATTTGTTTCCCGGTGTCCCGGTCTGTAATTTCTCTTCGAACAATCCCTGTGTCCCGGTCGTCATTTATATATCTTCCCTGTACCCCCGTCGTCCCCTTTGTGGTTGTGTCACTGTGTCCCGGTCGTCATTTATATTCCCTGTGTCCCAGTGTCCCAGTCTGTAATTTCTCTTGAGGTTCCCGGTCGTCATTTATATTCCCTGTATCCCCGTGTCCCTGTCGTCATTTGTGTCCCGGTCTGTAATTTCATCAGTTGACAAACATGACGTCAGTCGACAAACAATTTCATGACGCATACAGCTCAGTCCTTACAATGAAGTCAGTCTACACACCTGAAGTCACTCGAGAGACACACAGACAACCTATTTTTATATATATAGATATATAGCTGTTGGGGGGGGGGGGCTTGGGGGGCATCACGCCCCCAAGCCCCCCGCGTGCGTAAGTCGTTACACGCCATATTAGTTACCTACCATTGTAGTTGTGTCCCTGTATCCCACCTGTGAATTGAGATAGATATAAATATATATATTTTTTGAACTACATAAAACTTGCGAATATACAACATTCTTCGCTGTCCAATTTAACTACGTAAAACTTAAGAATATACAACATTCTTCCATGTCCTATTGTTTGTGCATATAAATAGATTGTTAGGTTTACCTAACTCTTGAACATGCAACATAAAATTGTCCATGGGAAAAGCAATCCGTATTCAGATCTATACCTGATTATTCTAATGATTGCCCTTTAGCTTTGTTGATGCTGATTGCTAATCAAACATTCCCTGTGTCCCCGTCGTCATTTATATATCCCCTGTGCCCCCTGGCACCCCCCTTGTAGTTGTGTCCCTGTGTCCTGGTCGTCATTTATATTCCCAGTATTCCGGTCGTCATTTGTGTCCCGGTGTCCCAGTCTGTACTTTCTCTTTGAGTGTCGAGGTCGTCATTTATATTCCCTGTGTCCCAGCATCCCGGTCGTAGTTTGTTTCCCGGTGTCCCGGTCTGTAATTTCTCGTCGAACAATCCCTGTGTCCCGGTCGTCATTTATATATCTTTCCTGTACCCCCGTCGTCCCCTTTGTAGTTGTGTCACTGTGTCCCGGTCGTCATTTATATTCCCTGTGTCCCGGTGTCCCAGTCTGTAATTTCTCTTTGAGGTTCCCGGTCGTCATTTATATTCCCTGTATCCCCGTGTCCCGGTCGTCATTTGTGTCCCGGTCTGTAATTTCATCAGTTGACAAACATGACGTCAGTCGACAAACAATTTCATGACGCATACAGCTCAATCCTTACAATGACGTCAGTCGACACACCTGAAGTCACTCGACAGACACACAGACAACTTATTTTTATATATATAGATATATAGCTGTTTGGGGGGGGGGCTTGGGGGGCATCGCGCCCCCAAACCCAAGCTTTGTTGATTCTGATTGCTAATCAAACATTCCCTGTGTCCCCGTCGTCATTTATATATCCCCCTGTGCCCCTGGCACCTCCCTTGTAGTTGTGTCCCTGTGTCCTGGTCGTCATTTATATTCCCAGTATTCCGGTCGTCATTTGTGTCCCGGTGTCCCAGTCTGTACTTTCTCTTTGAGTGTCGAGGTCGTCATTTATATTCCCTGTGTCCCAGGATCCTGGTCGTCATTTGTTTCCCGGTGTCCCGGTCTGTAATTTCTCTTCGAACAATCCCTGTGTCCCGGTCGTCATTTATATTCCCTGTGTCCCGTTGTCCCAGTCTGTAATTTCTCTTTGAGGTTCCCGGTCGTCATTTATATTCCCTGTATCCCCGTGTCCCGGTCTGTAATTTCATCAGTTGACAAACATGACGTCAGTCGACAAACAATTTCATGACGCATACAGCTCAATCCTTACAATGACGTCAGTCGACACACCTGAAGTCACTCGACAGACACACAGACAACTTATTTTTATATATATAGATATATAGCTGTTGGGGGGGGGCTTGGGGGGCATCATGCCCTCAAGCCCCCCGCGCGCGTAAGTCGTTACACGCCATATTAGTTACCTGCCATTGTAGTTGTGTCCCTGTGTCCCACCTGTGAACTGAGATAGATATAAATATATATATTTTTTGAACTACATAAAATTTGCGAATATACAACATTCTTCGCTGTCAAATTTAACTACGTAAAACTTAAGAATATACAACATTCTTCCATGTCCTATTGTTTGTGCATATAAATAGATTGTTAAGTTTACCTAACTCTTGAACATGCAACATAAAATTGTCCATGGGAAAAGCAATCCGTATTCAGATCTATACCTGATTATTCTAATGATTGCCCTTTAGCTTTGTTGATGCTGATTGCTAATCAAACATTCCCTGTGTCCCCGTCGTTATTTATCCCCCTGTGCCCCCTGGCACCCCCCCTTGTAGTTGTGTCCCTGTGTCCTGGTCGTCATTTATATTCCCAGTATTCCGGTCGTCATTTGTGTCCCGGTGTCCCAGTCTGTACTTTCTCTTTGAGTGTCGAGGTCGTTATTTATATTCCTGTGTCCCAGCATCCCGGTCGTCATTTGTTTCCCGGTGTCCCGGTCGGTAATTTCTCTTCGAACAATCCCTGTGTCCCGGTCGTCATTTATATATCTTCCCTGTACCCCCGTCGTCCCCTTTGTAGTTGTGTCACTGTGTCCCGGTCGTCATTTATATTCCCTGTGTCCCGGTGTCCCAGTCTGTAATTTCTCTTTGAGGTTTCTGGTCGTCATTTATATTCCCTGTATCCCCGTGTCCCGGTCGTCATTTGTGTCCCGGTCTGTAATTTCATCAGTTGACAAACATGACGTCAGTCGACAAACAATTTCATGACGCATACAGCTCAATCCTTACAATGACGTCAGTCGACACACCTGAAGTCACTCGACAGACACACAGACAACTTATTTTTATATATATAGATATATAGCTGTTGGGGGGGGGCTTGGGGGGGCATCGCGCCCCCAAGCCCCCCGCGCTCGTAAGTCGTTACACGCCATATTAGTTACCTGCCATTGTAGTTGTGTCCCTGTGTCCCACCTGTGAATTTAGATAGATATAAATATATATATTTTTTGAACTACATAAAACTTGCGAATATACAACATTCTTCGCTGTCCAATTTAACTACGTAAAACTTAAGAATATACAACATTCTTCCATGTCCTATTGTTTGTGCATATAAATAGATTGTTAGGTTTACCTAACTCTTGAACATGCAACATAAAATTGTCCATGGGAAAAGCAATCCGTATTCAGATCTATACCTGATTATTCTAATGATTGCCCTTTAGCTTTGTTGATGCTGATTGCTAATCAAACATTCCCTGTGTCCCCGTCGTCATTTATATATCCCCCTGTGCCCCCTGGCACCCCCCTTGTAGTTGTGTCCCTGTGTCCTGGTCGTCATTTATATTCCCAGTATTCCGGTCGTCATTTGTGTCCCGGTGTCCCAGTCTGTACTTTCTCTTTGAGTGTCGAGGTCGTCATTAATATTCCCTGTGTCCCAGCATCCCCGTCGTCATTTGTTTCCCGGTGTCCCGGTCTGTAATTTCTCTTCGAAACAATCCCTGTGTCCCGGTCGTCATTTATATGTCTTCCCTGTACCCCCGTCGTCCCCTTTGTAGTTGTGTCACTGTGTCCCCGGTCGTCATTTATATTCCCTGTGTCCCGGTGTCCCAGTCTGTAATTTCTCTTTGAGGTTCCCGGTCGTCATTTATATTCCCTGTATCCCCGTGTCCCGGTCGTCATTTGTGTCCCGGTCTGTAATTTCATCAGTTGACAAACATGACGTCAGTCGACAAACAATTTCATGACGCATACAGCTCATTCCTTACAATGACGTCAGTCGACACACCTGAAGTCACTCGACAGACACACAGACAACTTATTTTTATATATATAGATATATAGCTGTTGGGGGGGGCTTGGGGGGCATCGCGCCCCCAAGCCCCCCGCGCGCGTTAGTCGTTACACGCCATATTAGTTACCTGCCATTGTAGTTGTGTCCCTGTGTCCCACCTGTGAATTGAGATAGATATAAATATATATATTTTTGAACTACATAAAACTTGCGAATATACAACATTCTTCGCTGTCCAATTTAACTACGTAAAACTTAAGAATATACAACATTCTTCCATGTCATATTGTTTGTGCATATAAATAGATTGTTAGGTTTACCTAACTCTTGAACATGCAACATAAACTTGTCCATGGGAAAAGCAATCCGTATTCAGATCTATACCTGATTATTCTAATGATTGCCCTTTAGCTTTGTTGATGCTGATTGCTAATCAAACATTCCCTGTGTCCCCGTCGTCATTTATATATCCCCCTGTGCCCCCTGGCACCCCCCTTGTAGTTGTGTCCCTGTGTCCTGGTCGTCATTTATATTCCCAGTATTCCGGTCGTCATTTGTGTCCCGGTGTCCCAGTCTGTACTTTCTCTTTGAGTGTCGAGGTCGTCATTTATATTCCCTGTGTCCGAGCATCCCGGTCGTCATTTGTTTCCCGGTGTCCCGGTCTGTAATTTCTCTTCGAACAATCCCTGTGTCCCGGTCGTCATTTATATATCTTCCCTGTACCCCCGTCCTCCCCTTTGTAGTTGTGTCACTGTGTCCCGGTCGTCATTTATATTCCCTGTGTCCCGGTGTCCCAGTCTGTAATTTCTCTTTGAGGTTCCCGGTCGTCATTTATATTCCCTGTATCCCCATGTCCCGGTCGTCATTTGTGTCCCGGTCTGTAATTTCATCAGTTGACAAACATGACGTCATTCGACAAACAATTTCATGACGCATACAGCTCAATCCTTACAATGACGTCAGTCGACACACCTGAAGTCACTCGACAGACACACAGACAACTTATTTTTATATATATAGATATATAGCTGTTGGGGGGGGGGCTTGGGGGGCATCTCGCCCCCAAGCCCCCCGCGCGCGTAAGTCGTTACACGCCATATTAGTTACCTGCCATTGTAGTTGTGTCCCTGTGTCCCACCTGTGAATTGAGATAGATATAAATATATATATTTTTTGAACTACATAAAACTTGCGAATATACAACATTCTTCGCTGTCCAATTTAACTACGTAAAACTTAAGAATATACAACATTCTTCCATGTCCTATTGTTTGTGCATATAAATAGATTGTTAGGTTTACCTAACTCTTGAACATGCAAAATAAAATTGTCCATGGGAAAAGCAATCCGTATTCAGATCTATACCTGATTATTCTAATGATTGCCCTTTAGCTTTGTTGATGCTGATTGCCAATCAAACAATCCCTGTGTCCCCGTCGTCATTTATATACCCCCCTGTGCCCCTGGCACCCCCCTTGTAGTTGTGTCCCTGTGTCCTGGTCGTCATTTATATTCCCAGTATTCCGGTCGTCATTTGTGTCCCGGTGTCCCAGTCTGTACTTTCTCTTTGAGTGTCGAGGTCGTCATTTATATTCCCTGTGTCCCAGCATCCCGGTCGTCATTTGTTTCCCGGTGTCCCGGTCTGTAATTTCTCTTCGAACAATCCCTGTGTCCCGGTCGTCATTTATATATCTTCCCTGTACCCCCGTCGTCCCCTTTGTAGTTGTGTCACTGTGTCCCGGTCTTCATTTATATTCCATGTGTCCCGGTGTCCCAGTCTGTAATTTCTCTTTGAGGTTCCCGGTCGTCATTTATATTCCCTGTATCCCCGTGTCCCGGTCGTCATTTGTGTCCCGGTCTGTAATTTCATCAGTTGACAAACATGACGTCATTCGACAAACAATTTCATGACGCATACAGCTCAATCCTTACAATGACGTCAGTCGACACACCTGAAGTCACTCGACAGACACACAGACAACTTATTTTTATATATATACATATATAGCTGTTGGGGGGGGGGCTTGGGGGGCATCTCGCCCCCAAGCCCCCCGCGCGCGTAAGTCGTTACACGCCATATTAGTTACCTGCCATTGTAGTTGTGTCCCTGTGTCCCACCTGTGAATTGAGATAGATATAAATATATATATTTTTTGAACTACATAAAACTTGCGAATATACAACATTCTTCGCTGTCCAATTTAACTACGTAAAACTTAAGAATATACAACATTCTTCCATGTCCTATTGTTTGTGCATATAAATAGATTGTTAGGTTTACCTAACTCTTGAACATGCAAAATAAAATTGTCCATGGGAAAAGCAATCCGTATTCAGATCTATACCTGATTATTCTAATGATTGCCCTTTAGCTTTGTTGATGCTGATTGCCAATCAAACAATCCCTGTGTCCCCGTCGTCATTTATATACCCCCCTGTGCCCCCTGGCACCCCCCTTGTAGTTGTGTCCCTGTGTCCTGGTCGTCATTTATATTCCCAGTATTCCGGTCGTCATTTGTGTCCCGGTGTCCCAGTCTGTACTTTCTCTTTGAGTGTCGAGGTCGTCATTTATATTCCCTGTGTCCCAGCATCCCGGTCGTCATTTGTTTCCCGGTGTCCCGGTCTGTAATTTCTCTTCGAACAATCCCTGTGTCCCGGTCGTCATTTATATATCTTCCCTGTACCCCCGTCGTCCCCTTTGTAGTTGTGTCACTGTGTCCCGGTCTTCATTTATATTCCATGTGTCCCGGTGTCCCAGTCTGTAATTTCTCTTTGAGGTTCCCGGTCGTCATTTATATTCCCTGTATCCCCGTGTCCCGGGTCGTCATTTGTGTCCCGGTCTGTAATTTCATCAGTTGACAAACATGACGGCAGTCGACAAACAATTTCATGACGCATACAGCTCATTCCTTACAATGACGTCAGTCGACACACCTGAAGTCACTCGACAGACACACAGACAACTTATTTTTATATATATAGATATATAGCTGTTGGGGGGGGCTTGGGGGGCATCGCGCCCCCAAGCCCCCCGCGCGCGTAAGTCGTTACACGCCATATTAGTTACCTGCCATTGTAGTTGTGTCCCTGTGTCCCACCTGTGAATTGAGATAGATATAAATATATATATTTTTTGAACTACATAAAACTTGCGAATATACAACATTCTTCGCTGTCCAATTTAACTACGTAAAACTTAAGAATATACAACATTCTTCCATGTCCTATTGTTTGTGCATATAAATAGATTGTTAGGTTTACCTAACTCTTGAACATGCAACATAAAATTGTCCATGGGAAAAGCAATCCGTATTCAGATCTATACCTGATTATTCTAATGATTGCCCTTTAGCTTTGTTGATGCTGATTGCTAATCAAACATTCCCTGTGTCCCCGTCGTCATTTATATATCCCCCTGTGCCCCCTGGCACCCCCCTTGTAGTTGTGTCCCTGTGTCCTGGTCGTCATTTATATTCCCAGTATTCCGGTCGTCATTTGTGTCCCGGTGTCCCAGTCTGTACTTTCTCTTTGAGTGTCGAGGTCGTCATTTATATTCCCTGTGTCCGAGCATCCCGGTCGTCATTTGTTTCCCGGTGTCCCGGTCTGTAATTTCTCTTCGAACAATCCCTGTGTCCCGGTCGTCATTTATATATCTTCCCTGTACCCCCGTCCTCCCCTTTGTAGTTGTGTCACTGTGTCCCGGTCGTCATTTATATTCCCTGTGTCCCGGTGTCCCAGTCTGTAATTTCTCTTTGAGGTTCCCGGTCGTCATTTATATTCCCTGTATCCCCATGTCCCGGTCGTCATTTGTGTCCCGGTCTGTAATTTCATCAGTTGACAAACATGACGTCATTCGACAAACAATTTCATGATGCATACAGCTCAATCCTTACAATGACGTCAGTCGACACACCTGAAGTCACTCGACAGACACACAGACAACTTATTTATATATATATAGATATATAGCTGTTGGGGGGGGGGGCTTGGGGGGCATCTCGCCCCCAAGCCCCCCGCGCGCGTAAGTCGTTACACGCCATATTAGTTACCTGCCATTGTAGTTGTGTCCCTGTGTCCCACCTGTGAATTGAGATAGATATAAATATATATATTTTTTGAACTACATAAAACTTGCGAATATACAACATTCTTCGCTGTCCAATTTAACTACGTAAAACTTAAGAATATACAACATTCTTCCATGTCCTATTGTTTGTGCATATAAATAGATTGTTAGGTTTACCTAACTCTTGAACATGCAAAATAAAATTGTCTATGGGAAAAGCAATCCGTATTCAGATCTATACCTGATTATTCTAATGATTGCCCTTTAGCTTTGTTGATGCTGATTGCCAATCAAACAATCCCTGTGTCCCCGTCGTCATTTATATATCCCCCTGTGCCCCCTGGCACCCCCCTTGTAGTTGTGTCCCTGTGTCCTGGTCGTCATTTATATTCCCAGTATTCCGGTCGTCATTTGTGTCCCGGTGTCCCAGTCTGTACTTTCTCTTTGAGTGTCGAGGTCGTCATTTATATTCCCTGTGTCCCAGCATCCGGTCGTCATTTGTTTCCCGGTGTCCCGGTCTGTAATTTCTCTTCGAACCATCCCTGTGTCCCGGTCGTCATTTATATATCTTCCCTGTACCCCCGTCGTCCCCTTTGTAGTTGTGTCACTGTGTCCCGGTCGTCATTTATATTCCCTGTGTCCCGGTGTCCCAGTCTGTAATTTCTCTTTGAGGTTCCCGGTCGTCATTTATATTCCCTGTGTCCCAGCATCCCGGTCGTCATTTGTTTCCCGGTGTCCCGGTCTGTAATTTCTCTTCGAACAATCCCTGTGTCCCGGTCGTCATTTATATATCTTCCCTGTACCCCCGTCGTCCCCTTTGTAGTTGTGTCACTGTGTCCCGGTCTTCATTTATATTCCATGTGTCCCCGGTGTCCCAGTCTGTAATTTCTCTTTGAGGTTCCCGGTCGTCATTTATATTCCCTGTATCCCCGTGTCCCGGTCGTCATTTGTGTCCCGGTCTGTAATTTCATCAGTTGACAAACATGACGGCAGTCGACAAACAATTTCATGACGCATACAGCTCATTCCTTACAATGACGTCAGTCGACACACCTGAAGTCACTCGACAGACACACAGACAACTTATTTTTATATATATAGATATATAGCTGTTGGGGGGGGCTTGGGGGGCATCGCGCCCCCAAGCCCCCCGCGCGCGTAAGTCGTTACACGCCATATTAGTTACCTGCCATTGTAGTTGTGTCCCTGTGTCCCACCTGTGAATTGAGATAGATATAAATATATATATTTTTTGAACTACATAAAACTTGCGAATATACAACATTCTTCGCTGTCCAATTTAACTACGTAAAACTTAAGAATATACAACATTCTTCCATGTCCTATTGTTTGTGCATATAAATAGATTGTTAGGTTTACCTAACTCTTGAACATGCAACATAAAATTGTCCATGGGAAAAGCAATCCGTATTCAGATCTATACCTGATTATTCTAATGATTGCCCTTTAGCTTTGTTGATGCTGATTGCTAATCAAACATTCCCTGTGTCCCCGTCGTCATTTATATATCCCCCTGTGCCCCCTGGCACCCCCCTTGTAGTTGTGTCCCTGTGTCCTGGTCGTCATTTATATTCCCAGTATTCCGGTCGTCATTTGTGTCCCGGTGTCCCAGTCTGTACTTTCTCTTTGAGTGTCGAGGTCGTCATTTATATTCCCTGTGTCCGAGCATCCCGGTCGTCATTTGTTTCCCGGTGTCCCGGTCTGTAATTTCTCTTCGAACAATCCCTGTGTCCCGGTCGTCATTTATATATCTTCCCTGTACCCCCGTCCTCCCCTTTGTAGTTGTGTCACTGTGTCCCGGTCATTTATATTCCCTGTGTCCCGGTGTCCCAGTCTGTAATTTCTCTTTGAGGTTCCCGGTCGTCATTTATATTCCCTGTATCCCCATGTCCCGGTCGTCATTTGTGTCCCGGTCTGTAATTTCATCAGTTGACAAACATGACGTCATTCGACAAACAATTTCATGATGCATACAGCTCAATCCTTACAATGACGTCAGTCGACACACCTGAAGTCACTCGACAGACACACAGACAACTTATTTATATATATATAGATATATAGCTGTTGGGGGGGGGGCTTGGGGGGCATCTCGCCCCCAAGCCCCCCGCGCGCGTAAGTCGTTACACGCCATATTAGTTACCTGCCATTGTAGTTGTGTCCCTGTGTCCCACCTGTGAATTGAGATAGATATAAATATATATATTTTTTGAACTACATAAAACTTGCGAATATACAACATTCTTCGCTGTCCAATTTAACTACGTAAAACTTAAGAATATACAACATTCTTCCATGTCCTATTGTTTGTGCATATAAATAGATTGTTAGGTTTACCTAACTCTTGAACATGCAAAATAAAATTGTCTATGGGAAAAGCAATCCGTATTCAGATCTATACCTGATTATTCTAATGATTGCCCTTTAGCTTTGTTGATGCTGATTGCCAATCAAACAATCCCTGTGTCCCCGTCGTCATTTATATATCCCCCTGTGCCCCCTGGCACCCCCCTTGTAGTTGTGTCCCTGTGTCCTGGTCGTCATTTATATTCCCAGTATTCCGGTCGTCATTTGTGTCCCGGTGTCCCAGTCTGTACTTTCTCTTTGAGTGTCGAGGTCGTCATTTATATTCCCTGTGTCCCAGCATCCCGGTCGTCATTTGTTTCCCGGTGTCCGGTCTGTAATTTCTCTTCGAACCATCCCTGTGTCCCGGTCGTCATTTATATATCTTCCCTGTACCCCCGTCGTCCCCTTTGTAGTTGTGTCACTGTGTCCCGGTCTTCATTTATATTCCATGTGTCCCGGTGTCCCAGTCTGTAATTTCTCTTTGAGGTTCCCGGTCGTCATTTATATTCCCTGTATCCCCGTGTCCCGGTCGTCATTTGTGTCCCGGTCTGTAATTTCATCAGTTGACAAACATGACGTCAGTCGACAAACAATTTCATGACGCATACAGCTCAATCCTTACAATGACGTCAGTCGACACACCTGAAGTCACTCGACAGACACACAGACAACTTATTTTTATATATATAGATATATAGCTGTTGGGGGGGGGGCTTGGGGGGGCATCGCGCCCCCAAGCTCCCCGCGCGCGTAAGTCGTTACACGCCATATTAGTTACCTGCCATTGTAGTTGTGTCCCTGTGTCTCACCTGTGAATTGAGATAGATATAAATATATATATTTTTTGA
>NW_027067406.1:0-13371 GCF_032884065.1 Artemia franciscana | reverse complement strand
ATATTAGACTATTTTATGATTGCAAATGGTAAAGAATGTGATTAAAGGCTCTTTTCCTATTTCAAAAGTTTTAGTTTTCGAGGGTAATAGCTACGTATGTTGGAAAAATGAAGATATTAGACTATTTTATAATTGCAAATGGTAACGAATGTGATTAAAGGCTCTTTTCCTATTTCAAAAGTTTTCGTTTTCGAGGGTAATAGCTACGTATGTTGGAAAAATGAAGATATTAGACTATTTTATGATTGCACATGGTAAAGAATGTGCTTAAAGGCTCTTTTCCTATGTCAAAAGTTTTAGTTTTCGAGGGTAATAGCTACGTATGTTGGAAAAATGAAGATATTAGACTATTTTATGATTGCAAATGGTAAAGAATGTGATTAAAGGCTCTTTTCCTATGTCAAAAGTTTTAGTTTTCGAGGGTAATAGCTACGTATGTTGAAAAAATGAAGATATTAGACTATTTTATAATTGCAAATGGTAACGAATGTGATTAAAGGCTCTTTTCCTATGTCAAAAGTTTTAGTTTTCGAGGGTAATAGCTACGTATGTTGAAAAAATGAAGATATTAGACTATTTTATGATTGCACATGGTAAAGAATGTGATTAAAGGCTCTTTTCCTATTCAAAAGTTTTAGTTTTCGAGGGTAATAGCTACGTATGTTGAAAAAATGAAGATATTAGACTATTTTATGATTGCAAATGGTAAAGAATGTGATTAAAGGCTCTTTTCCTATGTCAAAAGTTTTAGTTTTCGAGGGTAATAGCTACGTATGTTGAAAAAATGAAGATATTAGACTATTTTATGATTGCAAATGGTAAAGAATGTGATTAAAGGCTCTTTTCCTATGTCAAAAGTTTTAGTTTTCGAGGGTAATAGCTACGTATGTGGAAAAATGAAGATATTAGACTATTTTATGATTGCAAATGGTAAAGAATGTGATTAAAGGCTCTTTTCCTATGTCAAAAGTTTTAGTTTTCGAGGGTAATAGCTACGTATGTTGAAAAAATGAAGATATTAGACTATTTTATGATTGCAAATGGTAAAGAATGTGATTAAAGGCTCTTT
Organism: Artemia franciscana; assembly: GCF_032884065.1. Classification (NCBI taxonomy): domain Eukaryota; kingdom Metazoa; phylum Arthropoda; class Branchiopoda; order Anostraca; family Artemiidae; genus Artemia; species Artemia franciscana. The sequence goes on along the minus strand of NW_027067406.1, from coordinate 12,302 downwards.
TCCTATGTCAAAAGTTTTAGTTTTCGAGGGTAATAGCTACGTATGTTGAAAAAATGAAGATATTAGACTATTTTATGATTGCAAATGGTAAAGAATGTGATTAAAGGCTCTTTTCCTATGTCAAAAGTTTTAGTTTTCGAGGGTAATAGCTACGTATGTTGAAAAAATGAAGATATTAGACTATTTTATGATTGCAAATGGTAAAGAATGTGATTAAAGGCTCTTTTCCTATGTCAAAAGTTTTAGTTTTCGAGGGTAATAGCTACGTATGTTGAAAAAATGAAGATATTAGACTATTTTATGATTGCAAATGGTAAAGAATGTGATTAAAGGCTCTTTTCCTATGTCAAAAGTTTTAGTTTTCGAGGGTAATAGCTACGTATGTTGAAAAAATGAAGATATTAGACTATTTTATGATTGCAAATGGTAAAGAATGTGATTAAAGGCTCTTTTCCTATTTCAAAAGTTTTAGTTTTCGAGGGTAATAGCTACGTATGTTGAAAAAATGAAGATATTAGACTATTTTATGATTGCACATGGTAAAGAGTGTGATTAAAGGCTTTTTTCCTATGTCAAAAGTTTTAGTTTTCGAGGGTAATAGCTACGTATGTTGAAAAAATGAAGATATTAGACTATTTTATGATTGCAAATGGTAAAGAATGTGATTAAAGGCTCTTTTCCTATGTCAAAAGTTTTAGTTTTCGAAGGTAATAGCTACGTATGTTGAAAAAATGAAGATATTAGACTATTTTATGATTGCACATGGTAAAGAATGTGATTAAAGGCTCTTTTCCTATGTCAAAAGTTTTAGTTTTCGAGGGTAATAGCTACGTATGTTGAAAAAATGAAGATATTAGACTATTTTATGATTGCAAATGGTAAAGAATGTGATTAAAGGCTCTTTTCCTATGTCAAAAGTTTTAGTTTTCGAGGGTAATAGCTACGTATGTTGGAAAAAATGAAGATATTAGACTATTTTATGATTGCAAATGGTAAAGAATGTGATTAAAGGCTCTTTTCCTATGTCAAAAGTTTTAGTTTTCGAGGGTAATAGCTACGTATGTTGAAAAAATGAAGATATTAGACTATTTTATGATTGCAAATGGTAAAGAATGTGATTAAAGGCTCTTTTCCTATGTCAAAAGTTTTAGTTTTCGAGGGTAATAGCTACGTATGTTGAAAAAATGAAGATATTAGACTATTTTATGATTGCAAATGGTAAAGAATGTGATTAAAGGCTCTTTTCCTATGTCAAAAGTTTTAGTTTTCGAGGGTAATAGCTACGTATGTTGAAAAAATGAAGATATTAGACTATTTTATGATTGCAAATGGTAAAGAATGTGATTAAAGGCTCTTTTCCTATGTCAAAAGTTTTAGTTTTCGAGGGTAATAGCTACGTATGTTGAAAAAATGAAGATATTAGACTATTTTATGATTGCAAATGGTAAAGAATGTGATTAAAGGCTCTTTTCCTATGTCAAAAGTTTTAGTTTTCGAGGGTAATAGCTACGTATGTTGAAAAAATGAAGATATTAGACTATTTTATGATTGCAAATGGTAAAGAATGTGATTAAAGGCTCTTTTCCTATTCAAAAGTTTTAGTTTTCGAGGGTAATAGCTACGTATGTTGAAAAAATGAAGATATTAGACTATTTTATGATTGCAAATGGTAAAGAATGTGATTAAAGGCTCTTTTCCTATTTCAAAAGTTTTAGTTTTCGAGGGTAATAGCTACGTATGTTGAAAAAATGAAGATATTAGACTATTTTATGATTGCAAATGGTAAAGAATGTGATTAAAGGCTCTTTTCCTATGTCAAAAGTTTTAGTTTTCGAGGGTAATAGCTACGTATGTTGAAAAAATGAAGATATTAGACTATTTTATGATTGCAATGGTAAAGAATGTGATTAAAGGCTCTTTTCCTATGTCAAAAGTTTTAGTTTTCGAGGGTAATAGCTACGTATGTTGAAAAAATGAAGATATTAGACTATTTTATGATTGCAAATGGTAAAGAATGTGATTAAAGGCTCTTTTCCTATGTCAAAAGTTTTAGTTTTCGAGGGTAATAGCTACGTATGTTGAAAAAATGAAGATATTAGACTATTTTATGATTGCACATGGTAAAGAATGTGATTAAAGGCTCTTTTCCTATTCAAAAGTTTTAGTTTTCGAGGGTAATAGCTACGTATGTTGAAAAAATGAAGATATTAGACTATTTTATGATTGCAAATGGTAAAGAATGTGATTAAAGGCTCTTTTCCTATGTCAAAAGTTTTAGTTTTCGAGGGTAATAGCTACGTATGTTGAAAAAATGAAGATATTAGACTATTTTATGATTGCAAATGGTAAAGAATGTGATTAAAGGCTCTTTTCCTATGTCAAAAGTTTTAGTTTTCGAGGGTAATAGCTACGTATGTTGAAAAAATGAAGATATTAGACTATTTTATGATTGCAAATGGTAAAGAATGTGATTAAAGGCTCTTTTCCTATTCAAAAGTTTTAGTTTTCGAGGGTAATAGCTACGTATGTTGAAAAAATGAAGATATTAGACTATTTTATGATTGCACATGGTAAAGAATGTGATTAAAGGCTCTTTTCCTATGTCAAAAGTTTTAGTTTTCGAGGGTAATAGCTACGTATGTTGAAAAAATGAAGATATTAGACTATTTTATGATTGCAAATGGTAAAGAATGTGATTAAAGGCTCTTTTCCTATGTCAAAAGTTTTAGTTTTCGAGGGTAATAGCTACGTATGTTGAAAAAATGAAGATATTAGACTATTTTATGATTGAAATGGTAAAGAATGTGATTAAAGGCTCTTTTCCTATGTCAAAAGTTTTAGTTTTCGAGGGTAATAGCTACGTATGTTGAAAAAATGAAGATATTAGACTATTTTATGATTGCAAATGGTAAAGAATGTGATTAAAGGCTCTTTTCCTATTCAAAAGTTTTAGTTTTCGAGGGTAATAGCTACGTATGTTGAAAAAATGAAGATATTAGACTATTTTATGATTGCACATGGTAAAGAATGTGATTAAAGGCTCTTTTCCTATTCAAAAGTTTTAGTTTTCGAGGGTAATAGCTACGTATGTTGAAAAAATGAAGATATTAGACTATTTTATGATTGCAAATGGTAAAGAATGTGATTAAAGGCTCTTTTCCTATGTCAAAAGTTTTAGTTTTCGAGGGTAATAGCTACGTATGTTGAAAAAATGAAGATATTAGACTATTTTATGATTGCAAATGGTAAAGAATGTGATTAAAGGCTCTTTTCCTATTCAAAAGTTTTAGTTTTCGAGGGTAATAGCTACGTATGTTGAAAAAATGAAGATATTAGACTATTTTATGATTGCAAATGGTAAAGAATGTGATTAAAGGCTCTTTTCCTATGTCAAAAGTTTTAGTTTTCGAGGGTAATAGCTACGTATGTTGAAAAAATGAAGATATTAGACTATTTTATGATTGCAAATGGTAAAGAATGTGATTAAAGGCTCTTTTCCTATGTCAAAAGTTTTAGTTTTCGAGGGTAATAGCTACGTATGTTGAAAAAATGAAGATATTAGACTATTTTATGATTGCAAATGGTAAAGAATGTGATTAAAGGCTCTTTTCCTATGTCAAAAGTTTTAGTTTTCGAGGGTAATAGCTACGTATGTTGAAAAAATGAAGATATTAGACTATTTTATGATTGCAAATGGTAAAGAATGTGATTAAAGGCTCTTTTCCTATGTCAAAAGTTTTAGTTTTCGAGGGTAATAGCTACGTATGTTGAAAAAATGAAGATATTAGACTATTTTATGATTGCAAATGGTAAAGAATGTGATTAAAGGCTCTTTTCCTATGTCAAAAGTTTTAGTTTTCGAGGGTAATAGCTACGTATGTTGAAAAAATGAAGATATTAGACTATTTTATGATTGCAATGGTAAAGAATGTGATTAAAGGCTCTTTTCCTATGTCAAAAGTTTTAGTTTTCGAGGGTAATAGCTACGTATGTTGAAAAAATGAAGATATTAGACTATTTTATGATTGCAAATGGTAAAGAATGTGATTAAAGGCTCTTTTCCTATGTCAAAAGTTTTAGTTTTCGAGGGTAATAGCTACGTATGTTGAAAAAATGAAGATATTAGACTATTTTATGATTGCAAATGGTAAAGAATGTGATTAAAGGCTCTTTTCCTATTTCAAAAGTTTTAGTTTTCGAGGGTAATAGCTACGTATGTTGAAAAAATGAAGATATTAGACTATTTTATGATTGCAAATGGTAAAGAATGTGATTAAAGGCTCTTTTCCTATGTCAAAAGTTTTAGTTTTCGAGGGTAATAGCTACGTATGTTGAAAAAATGAAGATATTAGACTATTTTATGATTGCAAATGGTAAAGAATGTGATTAAAGGCTCTTTTCCTATTCAAAAGTTTTAGTTTTCGAGGGTAATAGCTACGTATGTTGAAAAAATGAAGATATTAGACTATTTTATGATTGCAAATGGTAAAGAATGTGATTAAAGGCTCTTTTCCTATGTCAAAAGTTTTAGTTTTCGAGGGTAATAGCTACGTATGTTGAAAAAATGAAGATATTAGACTATTTTATGATTGCAAATGGTAAAGAATGTGATTAAAGGCTCTTTTCCTATGTCAAAAGTTTTAGTTTTCGAGGGTAATAGCTACGTATGTTGAAAAAATGAAGATATTAGACTATTTTATGATTGCAAATGGTAAAGAATGTGATTAAAGGCTCTTTTCCTATGTCAAAAGTTTTAGTTTTCGAGGGTAATAGCTACGTATGTTGAAAAAATGAAGATATTAGACTATTTTATGATTGCAAATGGTAAAGAATGTGATTAAAGGCTCTTTTCCTATGTCAAAAGTTTTAGTTTTCGAGGGTAATAGCTACGTATGTTGAAAAAATGAAGATATTAGACTATTTTATGATTGCAAATGGTAAAGAATGTGATTAAAGGCTCTTTTCCTATGTCAAAAGTTTTAGTTTTCGAGGGTAATAGCTACGTATGTTGAAAAAATGAAGATATTAGACTATTTTATGATTGCAAATGGTAAAGAATGTGATTAAAGGCTCTTTTCCTATGTCAAAAGTTTTAGTTTTCGAGGGTAATAGCTACGTATGTTGAAAAAATGAAGATATTAGACTATTTTATGATTGCAATGGTAAAGAATGTGATTAAAGGCTCTTTTCCTATTCAAAAGTTTTAGTTTTCGAGGGTAATAGCTACGTATGTTGAAAAAATGAAGATATTAGACTATTTTATGATTGCAAATGGTAAAGAATGTGATTAAAGGCTCTTTTCCTATTTCAAAAGTTTTAGTTTTCGAGGGTAATAGCTACGTATGTTGAAAAAATGAAGATATTAGACTATTTTATGATTGCACATGGTAAAGAATGTGATTAAAGGCTCTTTTCCTATTCAAAAGTTTTAGTTTTCGAGGGTAATAGCTACGTATGTTGAAAAAATGAAGATATTAGACTATTTTATGATTGCAAATGGTAAAGAATGTGATTAAAGGCTCTTTTCCTATTTCAAAAGTTTTAGTTTTCGAGGGTAATAGCTACGTATGTTGAAAAAATGAAGATATTAGACTATTTTATGATTGCAAATGGTAAAGAATGTGATTAAAGGCTCTTTTCCTATGTCAAAAGTTTTAGTTTTCGAGGGTAATAGCTACGTATGTTGGAAAAAATGAAGATATTAGACTATTTTATGATTGCACATGGTAAAGAATGTGATTAAAGGCTCTTTTCCTATTTCAAAAGTTTTAGTTTTCGAGGGTAATAGCTACGTATGTTGAAAAAATGAAGATATTAGACTATTTTATGATTGCAAATGGTAAAGAATGTGATTAAAGGCTCTTTTCCTATGTCAAAAGTTTTAGTTTTCGAGGGTAATAGCTACGTATGTTGAAAAAATGAAGATATTAGACTATTTTATGATTGCAAATGGTAAAGAATGTGATTAAAGGCTCTTTTCCTATGTCAAAAGTTTTAGTTTTCGAGGGTAATAGCTACGTATGTTGAAAAAATGAAGATATTAGACTATTTTATGATTGCAAATGGTAAAGAATGTGATTAAAGGCTCTTTTCCTATGTCAAAAGTTTTAGTTTTCGAGGGTAATAGCTACGTATGTTGAAAAAATGAAGATATTAGACTATTTTATGATTGCAAATGGTAAAGAATGTGATTAAAGGCTCTTTTCCTATTTCAAAAGTTTTAGTTTTCGAGGGTAATAGCTACGTATGTTGAAAAAATGAAGATATTAGACTATTTTATGATTGCAAATGGTAAAGAATGTGATTAAAGGCTCTTTTCCTATGTCAAAAGTTTTAGTTTTCGAGGGTAATAGCTACGTATGTTGAAAAAATGAAGATATTAGACTATTTTATGATTGCACATGGTAAAGAATGTGATTAAAGGCTCTTTTCCTATGTCAAAAGTTTTAGTTTTCGAGGGTAATAGCTACGTATGTTGAAAAAATGAAGATATTAGACTATTTTATGATTGCAAATGGTAAAGAATGTGATTAAAGGCTCTTTTCCTATTTCAAAAGTTTTAGTTTTCGAGGGTAATAGCTACGTATGTTGAAAAAATGAAGATATTAGACTATTTTATGATTGCAAATGGTAAAGAATGTGATTAAAGGCTCTTTTCCTATTCAAAAGTTTTAGTTTTCGAGGGTAATAGCTACGTATGTTGAAAAAATGAAGATATTAGACTATTTTATGATTGCAAATGGTAAAGAATGTGATTAAAGGCTCTTTTCCTATTTCAAAAGTTTTAGTTTTCGAGGGTAATAGCTACGTATGTTGAAAAAATGAAGATATTAGACTATTTTATGATTGCAATGGTAAAGAATGTGATTAAAGGCTCTTTTCCTATGTCAAAAGTTTTAGTTTTCGAGGGTAATAGCTACGTATGTTGAAAAAATGAAGATATTAGACTATTTTATGATTGCAAATGGTAAAGAATGTGATTAAAGGCTCTTTTCCTATGTCAAAAGTTTTAGTTTTCGAGGGTAATAGCTACGTATGTTGAAAAAATGAAGATATTAGACTATTTTATGATTGCAAATGGTAAAGAATGTGATTAAAGGCTCTTTTCCTATTTCAAAAGTTTTAGTTTTCGAGGGTAATAGCTACGTATGTTGAAAAAATGAAGATATTAGACTATTTTATGATTGCACATGGTAAAGAATGTGATTAAAGGCTCTTTTCCTATTCAAAAGTTTTAGTTTTCGAGGGTAATAGCTACGTATGTTGAAAAAATGAAGATATTAGACTATTTTATGATTGCAAATGGTAAAGAATGTGATTAAAGGCTCTTTTCCTATGTCAAAAGTTTTAGTTTTCGAGGGTAATAGCTACGTATGTTGAAAAAATGAAGATATTAGACTATTTTATGATTGCAATGGTAAAGAATGTGATTAAAGGCTCTTTTCCTATTCAAAAGTTTTAGTTTTCGAGGGTAATAGCTACGTATGTTGAAAAAATGAAGATATTAGACTATTTTATGATTGCAAATGGTAAAGAATGTGATTAAAGGCTCTTTTCCTATGTCAAAAGTTTTAGTTTTCGAGGGTAATAGCTACGTATGTTGAAAAAATGAAGATATTAGACTATTTTATGATTGCAAATGGTAAAGAATGTGATTAAAGGCTCTTTTCCTATGTCAAAAGTTTTAGTTTTCGAGGGTAATAGCTACGTATGTTGAAAAAATGAAGATATTAGACTATTTTATGATTGCAAATGGTAAAGAATGTGATTAAAGGCTCTTTTCCTATTTCAAAAGTTTTAGTTTTCGAGGGTAATAGCTACGTATGTTGAAAAAATGAAGATATTAGACTATTTTATGATTGCACATGGTAAAGAATGTGATTAAAGGCTCTTTTCCTATTCAAAAGTTTTAGTTTTCGAGGGTAATAGCTACGTATGTTGAAAAAATGAAGATATTAGACTATTTTATGATTGCAAATGGTAAAGAATGTGATTAAAGGCTCTTTTCCTATGTCAAAAGTTTTAGTTTTCGAGGGTAATAGCTACGTATGTTGAAAAAATGAAGATATTAGACTATTTTATGATTGCAAATGGTAAAGAATGTGATTAAAGGCTCTTTTCCTATTTCAAAAGTTTTAGTTTTCGAGGGTAATAGCTACGTATGTTGAAAAAATGAAGATATTAGACTATTTTATGATTGCAAATGGTAAAGAATGTGATTAAAGGCTCTTTTCCTATGTCAAAAGTTTTAGTTTTCGAGGGTAATAGCTACGTATGTTGAAAAAATGAAGATATTAGACTATTTTATGATTGCACATGGTAAAGAATGTGATTAAAGGCTCTTTTCCTATTTCAAAAGTTTTAGTTTTCGAGGGTAATAGCTACGTATGTTGAAAAAATGAAGATATTAGACTATTTTATGATTGCAAATGGTAAAGAATGTGATTAAAGGCTCTTTTCCTATGTCAAAAGTTTTAGTTTTCGAGGGTAATAGCTACGTATGTTGAAAAAATGAAGATATTAGACTATTTTATGATTGCATGGTAAAGAATGTGATTAAAGGCTCTTTTCCTATGTCAAAAGTTTTAGTTTTCGAGGGTAATAGCTACGTATGTTGAAAAAATGAAGATATTAGACTATTTTATGATTGCAAATGGTAAAGAATGTGATTAAAGGCTCTTTTCCTATGTCAAAAGTTTTAGTTTTCGAGGGTAATAGCTACGTATGTTGAAAAAATGAAGATATTAGACTATTTTATGATTGCAAATGGTAAAGAATGTGATTAAAGGCTCTTTTCCTATTTCAAAAGTTTTAGTTTTCGAGGGTAATAGCTACGTATGTTGAAAAAATGAAGATATTAGACTATTTTATGATTGCACATGGTAAAGAATGTGATTAAAGGCTCTTTTCCTATGTCAAAAGTTTTAGTTTTCGAGGGTAATAGCTACGTATGTTGAAAAAATGAAGATATTAGACTATTTTATGATTGCAAATGGTAAAGAATGTGATTAAAGGCTCTTTTCCTATTTCAAAAGTTTTAGTTTTCGAGGGTAATAGCTACGTATGTTGAAAAAATGAAGATATTAGACTATTTTATGATTGCAAATGGTAAAGAATGTGATTAAAGGCTCTTTTCCTATGTCAAAAGTTTTAGTTTTCGAGGGTAATAGCTATGTATGTTGAAAAAATGAAGATATTAGACTATTTTATGATTGCACATGGTAAAGAATGTGCTTAAAGGCTCTTTTCCTATGTCAAAAGTTTTAGTTTTCGAGGGTAATAGCTACGTATGTTGAAAAAATGAAGATATTAGACTATTTTATGATTGCAAATGGTAAAGAATGTGATTAAAGGCTCTTTTCCTATTTCAAAAGTTTTAGTTTTCGAGGGTAATAGCTACGTATGTTGAAAAAATGAAGATATTAGACTATTTTATGATTGCACATGGTAAAGAATGTGATTAAAGGCTCTTTTCCTATTTCAAAAGTTTTAGTTTTCGAGGGTAATAGCTACGTATGTTGAAAAAATGAAGATATTAGACTATTTTATGATTGCACATGGTAAAGAATGTGATTAAAGGCTCTTTTCCTATTCAAAAGTTTTAGTTTTCGAGGGTAATAGCTACGTATGTTGAAAAAATGAAGATATTAGACTATTTTATGATTGCAAATGGTAAAGAATGTGATTAAAGGCTCTTTTCCTATGTCAAAAGTTTTAGTTTTCGAGGGTAATAGCTACGTATGTTGAAAAAATGAAGATATTAGACTATTTTATGATTGCACATGGTAAAGAATGTGATTAAAGGCTCTTTTCCTATGTCAAAAGTTTTAGTTTTCGAGGGTAATAGCTACGTATGTTGAAAAAATGAAGATATTAGACTATTTTATGATTGCAAATGGTAAAGAATGTGATTAAAGGCTCTTTTCCTATGTCAAAAGTTTTAGTTTTCGAGGGTAATAGCTACGTATGTTGAAAAAATGAAGATATTAGACTATTTTATGATTGCAAATGGTAAAGAATGTGATTAAAGGCTCTTTTCCTATGTCAAAAGTTTTAGTTTTCGAGGGTAATAGCTACGTATATGGAAAAAATGAAGATATTAGACTATTTTATGATTGCACATGGTAAAGAATGTGATTAAAGGCTCTTTTCCTATGTCAAAAGTTTTAGTTTTCGAGGGTAATAGCTACGTATGTTGAAAAAATGAAGATATTAGACTATTTTATGATTGCAAATGGTAAAGAATGTGATTAAAGGCTCTTTTCCTATTTCAAAAGTTTTAGTTTTCGAGGGTAATAGCTACGTATGTTGAAAAAATGAAGATATTAGACTATTTTATGATTGCACATGGTAAAGAAAGTGCTTAAAGGCTCTTTTCCTATTTCAAAAGTTTTAGTTTTCGAGGGTAATAGCTACGTATGTTGAAAAAATGAAGATATTAGACTATTTTATGATTGCAAATGGTAAAGAATGTGATTAAAGGCTCTTTTCCTATTTCAAAAGTTTTAGTTTTCGAGGGTAATAGCTACGTATGTTGAAAAAATGAAGATATTAGACTATTTTATGATTGCAAATGGTAAAGAATGTGATTAAAGGCTCTTTTCCTATTTCAAAAGTTTTAGTTTTCGAGGGTAATAGCTACGTATGTTGAAAAAATGAAGATATTAGACTATTTTATGATTGCAAATGGTAAAGAATGTGATTAAAGGCTCTTTTCCTATGTCAAAAGTTTTAGTTTTCGAGGGTAATAGCTACGTATGTTGAAAAAATGAAGATATTAGACTATTTTATGATTGCACATGGTAAAGAATGTGCTTAAAGGCTCTTTTCCTATGGCAAAAGTTTTAGTTTTCGAGGGTAATAGCTACGTATATGGAAAAATGAAGATATTAGACTATTTTATGATTGCACATGGTAAAGAATGTGATTAAAGGCTCTTTTCCTATGTCAAAAGTTTTAGTTTTCGAGGGTAATAGCTACGTATGTTGAAAAAATGAAGATATTAGACTATTTTATGATTGCAAATGGTAAAGAATGTGATTAAAGGCTCTTTTCCTATGTCAAAAGTTTTAGTTTTCGAGGGTAATAGCTACGTATGTTGAAAAAATGAAGATATTAGACTATTTTATGATTGCAAATGGTAAAGAATGTGATTAAAGGCTCTTTTCCTATTTCAAAAGTTTTAGTTTTCGAGGGTAATAGCTACGTATGTTGAAAAAATGAAGATATTAGACTATTTTATGATTGCAAATGGTAAAGAATGTGATTAAAGGCTCTTTTCCTATGTCAAAAGTTTTAGTTTTCGAGGGTAATAGCTACGTATGTTGAAAAAATGAAGATATTAGACTATTTTATGATTGCAAATGGTAAAGAATGTGATTAAAGGCTCTTTTCCTATGTCAAAAGTTTTAGTTTTCGAGGGTAATAGCTACGTATGTTGAAAAAAATGAAGATATTAGACTATTTTATGATTGCAAATGGTAAAGAATGTGATTAAAGGCTCTTTTCCTGTTTCAAAAGTTTTAGTTTTCGAGGGTATTAGCTACGTATGTTGAAAAAATGAAGATATTAGACTATTTTATGATTGCAAATGGTAAAGAATGTGATTAAAGGCTCTTTTCCTATGTCAAAAGTTTTAGTTTTCGAGGGTAATAGCTACGTATGTTGAAAAAATGAAGATATTAGACTATTTTATGATTGCACATGGTAAAGAATGTGATTAAAGGCTCTTTTCCTATTTCAAAAGTTTTAGTTTTCGAGGGTAATAGCTACGTATGTTGAAAAAATGAAGATATTAGACTATTTTATGATTGCACATGGTAAAGAATGTGATTAAAGGCTCTTTTCTTATGTCAAAAGTTTTAGTTTTCGAGGGTAATAGCTTTGTCTGTGGAAAAAATGAAGATATTAGACAATTTTATGATTGCACTTGGTAAAGAATGTGATTAAAGGCTCTTTTCCTATTTCAAAAGTTTTAGTTTTCGAGGGTAATAGCTACGTATGTTGAAAAACTGAAGATATTAGACAATTTTATGATTGCACATGGTAAAGAATGTGATTAAAGGCTCTTTTCCTATGTCAAAAGTTTTAGTTTTCGAGGGTAATAGCTACGTATGTTGAAAAAATGAAGATATTAGACAATTTTATGATTGCACATGGTAAAGAATGTGATTAAAGGCTCTTTTCCTATTTCAAAAGTTTTAGTTTTCGAGGGTAATAGCTACGTATGTTGAAAAAATGAAGATATTAGACTATTTTATGATTGGAAATGGTAAAGAATGTGATTAAAGGCTCTATTCCTA
>NW_027067405.1:0-13373 GCF_032884065.1 Artemia franciscana | reverse complement strand
AAATAGGAAAAGAGCCTTTAATCACATTCTTTACCATGTGCAATCATAAAATAGTCTAATATCTTCATTTTTTCAACATACGTAGCTATTACCCTCGAAAACTAAAACTTTTGACATAGGAAAAGAGCCTTTAATCACATTCTTTACCATTTGCAATCATAAAATAGTCTAATATCTTCATTTTTTCAACATACGTAGCTATTACCCTCGAAAACTAAAACTTTTGACATAGGAAAAGAGCCTTTAATCACATTCTTTACCATTTGCAATCATAAAATAGTCTAATATCTTCATTTTTTCAACATACGTAGCTATTACCCTCGAAAACTAAAACTTTTGACATAGGAAAAGAGCCTTTAATCACATTCTTTACCATTTGCAATCATAAAATAGTCTAATATCTTCATTTTTTCAACATACGTAGCTATTACCCTCGAAAACTAAAACTTTTGAAATAGGAAAAGAGCCTTTAATCACATTCTTTACCATTTGCAATCATAAAATAGTCTAATATCTTCATTTTTTCAACATACGTAGCTATTACCCTCGAAAACTAAAACTTTTGAAATAGGAAAAGAGCCTTTAATCACATTCTTTACCATTGCAATCATAAAATAGTCTAATATCTTCATTTTTTCAACATACGTAGCTATTACCCTCGAAAACTAAAACTTTTGAAATAGGAAAAGAGCCTTTAATCACATTCTTTACCATTTGCAATCATAAAATAGTCTAATATCTTCATTTTTTCACAACAAAGCTATTACCCTCGAAAACTAAAACTTTTGAAATAGGAAAAGAGCCTTTAATCACATTCTTTACCATTTGCAATCATAAAATAGTCTAATATCTTCATTTTTTCAACATACGTAGCTATTACCCTCGAAAACTAAAACTTTTGACATAGGAAAAGAGCCTTTAATCACATTCTTTACCATGTGCAATCATAAAATAGTCTAATATCTTCATTTTTTCAACATACGTAGCTATTACCCTCGAAAACTAAAACTTTTGAAATAGGAAAAGAGCCTTTAATCACATTCTTTACCATTTGCAATCATAAAATAGTCTAATATCTTCATTTTTTCAACATACGTAGCTATTACCCTCGAAAACTAAAACTTTTGACATAGGAAAAGAGCCTTTAATCACATTCTTTACCATGTGCAATCATAAAATAGTCTAATATCTTCATTTTTTCAACATACGTAGCTATTACCCTCGAAAACTAAAACTTTTGAAATAGGAAAAGAGCCTTTAATCACATTCTTTACCATTTGCAATCATAAAATAGTCTAATATCTTCATTTTTTCAACATACGTAGCTATTACCCTCGAAAACTAAAACTTTTGACATAGGAAAAGAGCCTTTAATCACATTCTTTACCATTTGCAATCATAAAATAGTCTAATATCTTCATTTTTTCAACATACGTAGCTATTACCCTCGAAAACTAAAACTTTTGAAATAGGAAAAGAGCCTTTAATCACATTCTTTACCATTGTGCAATCATAAAATAGTCTAATATCTTCATTTTTTCAACATACGTAGCTATTACCCTCGAAAACTAAAACTTTTGACATAGGAAAAGAGCCTTTAATCACATTCTTTACCATTTGCAATCATAAAATAGTCTAATATCTTCATTTTTTCAACATACGTAGCTATTACCCTCGAAAACTAAAACTTTTGAAATAGGAAAAGAGCCTTTAATCACATTCTTTACCATTTGCAATCATAAAATAGTCTAATATCTTCATTTTTTCAACATACGTAGCTATTACCCTCGAAAACTAAAACTTTTAAAATAGGAAAAGAGCCTTTAATCACATTCTTTACCATGTGCAATCATAAAATAGTCTAATATCTTCATTTTTTCAACATACGTAGCTATTACCCTCGAAAACTAAAACTTTTGACATAGGAAAAGAGCCTTAATCACATTCTTTACCATGTGCAATCATAAAATAGTCTAATATCTTCATTTTTTCAACATACGTAGCTATTACCCTCGAAAACTAAAACTTTTGAAATAGGAAAAGAGCCTTTAATCACATTCTTTACCATTTGCAATCATAAAATAGTCTAATATCTTCATTTTTTCAACATACGTAGCTATTACCCTCGAAAACTAAAACTTTTGAAATAGGAAAAGAGCCTTTAATCACATTCTTTACCATTTGCAATCATAAAATAGTCTAATATCTTCATTTTTTCAACATACGTAGCTATTACCCTCGAAAACTAAAACTTTTGAAATAGGAAAAGAGCCTTTAATCACATTCTTTACCATTTGCAATCATAAAATAGTCTAATATCTTCATTTTTTCAACATACGTAGCTATTACCCTCGAAAACTAAAACTTTTGACATAGGAAAAGAGCCTTTAATCACATTCTTTACCATGTGCAATCATAAAATAGTCTAATATCTTCATTTTTTCAACATACGTAGCTATTACCCTCGAAAACTAAAACTTTTGACATAGGAAAAGAGCCTTTAATCACATTCTTTACCATTTGCAATCATAAAATAGTCTAATATCTTCATTTTTTCAACATACGTAGCTATTACCCTCGAAAACTAAAACTTTTGAAATAGGAAAAGAGCCTTTAATCACATTCTTTACCATTTGCAATCATAAAATAGTCTAATATCTTCATTTTTTCAACATACGTAGCTATTACCCTCGAAAACTAAAACTTTTGAAATAGGAAAAGAGCCTTTAATCACATTCTTTACCATTTGCAATCATAAAATAGTCTAATATCTTCATTTTTCAACATACGTAGCTATTACCCTCGAAAACTAAAACTTTTGAAATAGGAAAAGAGCCTTTAATCACATTCTTTACCATTTGCAATCATAAAATAGTCTAATATCTTCATTTTTTCAACATACGTAGCTATTACCCTCGAAAACTAAAACTTTTGACATAGGAAAAGAGCCTTTAATCACATTCTTTACCATGTGCAATCATAAAATAGTCTAATATCTTCATTTTTTCAACATACGTAGCTATTACCCTCGAAAACTAAAACTTTTGACATAGGAAAAGAGCCTTTAATCACATTCTTTACCATTTGCAATCATAAAATAGTCTAATATCTTCATTTTTTCAACATACGTAGCTATTACCCTCGAAAACTAAAACTTTTGAAATAGGAAAAGAGCCTTTAATCACATTCTTTACCATGTGCAATCATAAAATAGTCTAATATCTTCATTTTTTCAACATACGTAGCTATTACCCTCGAAAACTAAAACTTTTGACATAGGAAAAGAGCCTTTAATCACATTCTTTACCATTTGCAATCATAAAATAGTCTAATATCTTCATTTTTTCAACATAAGCTATTACCCTCGAAAACTAAAACTTTTGAAATAGGAAAAGAGCCTTTAATCACATTCTTTACCATGTGCAATCATAAAATAGTCTAATATCTTCATTTTTTCAACATACGTAGCTATTACCCTCGAAAACTAAAACTTTTGAAATAGGAAAAGAGCCTTTAATCACATTCTTTACCATTTGCAATCATAAAATAGTCTAATATCTTCATTTTTTCAACATACGTAGCTATTACCCTCGAAAACTAAAACTTTTGAACATAGGAAAAGAGCCTTTAATCACATTCTTTACCATTTGCAATCATAAAATAGTCTAATATCTTCATTTTTTCAACATACGTAGCTATTACCCTCGAAAACTAAAACTTTTGAAATAGGAAAAGAGCCTTTAATCACATTCTTTACCATTGCAATCATAAAATAGTCTAATATCTTCATTTTTTCAACATACGTAGCTATTACCCTCGAAAACTAAAACTTTTGACATAGGAAAAGAGCCTTTAATCACATTCTTTACCATGTGCAATCATAAAATAGTCTAATATCTTCATTTTTTCAACATACGTAGCTATTACCCTCGAAAACTAAAACTTTTGACATAGGAAAAGAGCCTTTAATCACATTCTTTACCATTTGCAATCATAAAATAGTCTAATATCTTCATTTTTTCAACATACGTAGCTATTACCCTCGAAAACTAAAACTTTTGAAATAGGAAAAGAGCCTTTAATCACATTCTTTACCATTTGCAATCATAAAATAGTCTAATATCTTCATTTTTTCAACATACGTAGCTATTACCCTCGAAAACTAAAACTTTTGAATAGGAAAAGAGCCTTTAATCACATTCTTTACCATTTGCAATCATAAAATAGTCTAATATCTTCATTTTTTCAACATACGTAGCTATTACCCTCGAAAACTAAAACTTTTGAAATAGGAAAAGAGCCTTTAATCACATTCTTTACCATTTGCAATCATAAAATAGTCTAATATCTTCATTTTTTCAACATACGTAGCTATTACCCTCGAAAACTAAAACTTTTGACATAGGAAAAGAGCCTTTAATCACATTCTTTACCATTTGCAATCATAAATAGTCTAATATCTTCATTTTTTCAACATACGTAGCTATTACCCTCGAAAACTAAAACTTTTGAAATAGGAAAAGAGCCTTTAATCACATTCTTTACCATTTGCAATCATAAAATAGTCTAATATCTTCATTTTTTCAACATACATATCTATTACCCTCGAAGACTAAAACTTTTGAAATAGGAAAAGAGCCTTTAATCACATTCTTTACCATTTGCAATCATAAAATAGTCTAATATCTTCATTTTTTCAACATACGTAGCTATTACCCTCGAAAACTAAAACTTTTGAATAGGAAAAGAGCCTTTAATCACATTCTTTACCATGTGCAATCATAAAATAGTCTAATATCTTCATTTTTTCAACATACGTAGCTATTACCCTCGAAAACTAAAACTTTTGACATAGGAAAAGAGCCTTTAATCACATTCTTTACCATTTGCAATCATAAAATAGTCTAATATCTTCATTTTTTCAACATACGTAGCTATTACCCTCGAAAACTAAAACTTTTGAAATAGGAAAAGAGCCTTTAATCACATTCTTTACCATGTGCAATCATAAAATAGTCTAATATCTTCATTTTTTCAACACGTAGCTATTACCCTCGAAAACTAAAACTTTTGAACATAGGAAAAGAGCCTTTAATCACATTCTTTACCATTTGCAATCATAAAATAGTCTAATATCTTCATTTTTTCAACATACGTAGCTATTACCCTCGAAAACTAAAACTTTTGACATAGGAAAAGAGCCTTTAATCACATTCTTTACCATTTGCAATCATAAAATTGTCTAATATCTTCATTTTTTCAAAATACGTAGCTATTACCCTCGAAAACTAAAACTTTTGACATAGGAAAAGAGCCTTCAATCAAATTCTTTACCATTTGCATTCATAATATAGTCTAATATCTTCATTTTTTCCACGGACATAGCTATTACCCTCGAAAACTAAAACTTTTGAACTAGGAAAAGAGCCTTTAATCACATTCTTTACCATTTGCAATCATAAAATAGTCTAATATCTTCATTTTTTCAACATACGTAGCTATTACCCTCGAAAACTAAAACTTTTGAAATAGGAAAAGAGCCTTTAATCACATTCTTTACCATTTGCAATCATAAAATAGTCTAATATCTTCATTTTTTCAACATACTTAGCTATTACCCTCGAAAACTAAAACTTTTGAAATAGGAAAAGAGCCTTTAATCACATTCTTTACCATTTGCAATCATAAAATAGTCTAATATCTTCATTTTTTCAACATACGTAGCTATTACCCTCGAAAACTAAAACTTTTGAAATAGGAAAAGAGCCTTTAATCACATTCTTTACCATTTGCAATCATAAAATAGTCTAATATCTTCATTTTTTCAACATACGTAGCTATTACCCTCGAAAACTAAAACTTTTGAAATAGGAAAAGAGCCTTTAATCACATTCTTTACCATTTGCAATCATAAAATAGTCTAATATCTTCATTTTTTCAACATACGTAGCTATTACCCTCGAAAACTAAAACTTTTGAAATAGGAAAAGAGCCTTTAATCACATTCTTTACCATGTGCAATCATAAAATAGTCTAATATCTTCATTTTTTCAACATACGTAGCTATTACCCTCGAAAACTAAAACTTTTGACATAGGAAAAGAGCCTTTAATCACATTCTTTACCATTTGCAATCATAAAATAGTCTAATATCTTCATTTTTTCAACATACGTAGCTATTACCCTCGAAAACTAAAACTTTTGAAATAGGAAAAGAGCCTTTAATCACATTCTTTACCATGTGCAATCATAAAATAGTCTAATATCTTCATTTTTTCAACATACGTAGCTATTACCCTCGAAAACTAAAACTTTTGAACATAGGAAAAGAGCCTTTAATCACATTCTTTACCATTTGCAATCATAAAATAGTCTAATATCTTCATTTTTTCAACATACGTAGCTATTACCCTCGAAAACTAAAACTTTTGAAATAGGAAAAGAGCCTTTAATCACATTCTTTACCATTTGCAATCATAAAATAGTCTAATATCTTCATTTTTTCAACATACGTAGCTATTACCCTCGAAAACTAAAACTTTTGAAATAGGAAAAGAGCCTTTAATCACATTCTTTACCATTTGCAATCATAAAATAGTCTAATATCTTCATTTTTTCAACATACGTAGCTATTACCCTCGAAAACTAAAACTTTTGAAATAGGAAAAGAGCCTTTAATCACATTCTTTACCATTTGCAATCATAAAATAGTCTAATATCTTCATTTTTTCAACATACGTAGCTATTACCCTCGAAAACTAAAACTTTTGAAATAGGAAAAGAGCCTTTAATCACATTCTTTACCATGTGCAATCATAAAATAGTCTAATATCTTCATTTTTTCAACATCGTAGCTATTACCCTCGAAAACTAAAACTTTTGACATAGGAAAAGAGCCTTTAATCACATTCTTTACCATTTGCAATCATAAAATAGTCTAATATCTTCATTTTTTCAACATACGTAGCTATTACCCTCGAAAACTAAAACTTTTGAAATAGGAAAAGAGCCTTTAATCACATTCTTTACCATTTGCAATCATAAAATAGTCTAATATCTTCATTTTTTCAACATACGTAGCTCTTACCCTCGAAAACTAAAACTTTTGAAATAGGAAAAGAGCCTTTAATCACATTCTTTACCATTTGCAATCATAAAATAGTCTAATATCTTCATTTTTTCAACATACGTAGCTATTACCCTCGAAAACTAAAACTTTTGACATAGGAAAAGAGCCTTTAATCACATTCTTTACCATGTGCAATCATAAAATAGTCTAATATCTTCATTTTTTCAACATACGTAGCTATTACCCTCGAAAACTAAAACTTTTGACATAGGAAAAGAGCCTTTAATCACATTCTTTACCATTTGCAATCATAAAATAGTCTAATATCTTCATTTTTTCAACATACGTAGCTATTACCCTCGAAAACTAAAACTTTTGAAATAGGAAAAGAGCCTTTAATCACATTCTTTACCATTTGCAATCATAAAATAGTCTAATATCTTCATTTTTTCAACATACGTAGCTATTACCCTCGAAAACTAAAACTTTTGAAATAGGAAAAGAGCCTTTAATCACATTCTTTACCATTGCAATCATAAAATAGTCTAATATCTTCATTTTTTCAACATACGTAGCTATTACCCTCGAAAACTAAAACTTTTGACATAGGAAAAGAGCCTTTAATCACATTCTTTACCATTTGCAATCATAAAATAGTCTAATATCTTCATTTTTTCAACATACGTAGCTATTACCCTCGAAAATAAAACTTTTGAAATAGGAAAAGAGCCTTTAATCACATTCTTTACCATTTGCAATCATAAAATAGTCTAATATCTTCATTTTTTCAACATACGTAGCTATTACCCTCGAAAACTAAAACTTTTGAAATAGGAAAAGAGCCTTTAATCACATTCTTTACCATTTGCAATCATAAAATAGTCTAATATCTTCATTTTTTCCACAGACATAGCTATTACCCTCGAAAACTAAAACTTTTGAAATAGGAAAAGAGCCTTTAATCACATTCTTTACCATTTGCAATCATTTTTTCCACAGACAAAGCTATTACCCTCGAAAACTAAAACTTTTGAAATAGGAAAAGAGCCTTTAATCACATTCTTTACCATTGCAATCATAAAATAGTCTAATATCTTCATTTTTTCAACTTACGTAGCTATTACCCTCGAAAACTAAAACTTTTGAAATAGGAAAAGAGCCTTTAATCACATTCTTTAACATTTGCAATCATAAAATAGTCTAATATCTTCATTTTTTCAACATCGTAGCTATTACCCTCGAAAACTAAAACTTTTGAAATAGGAAAAGAGCCTCTAATCACATTCTTTACCATTTCCAATCATAAAATAGTCTAAAATCTTCATTTTTTCAACATACGTAGCTATTACCCTCGAAAACTAAAACTTTTGAAATAGGAAAAGAGCCTTTAATCACATTCTTTACCATGTGCAATCATAATATAGTCTAATATCTTCATTTTTTCAACATACGTAGCTATTACCCTCGAAAACTAAAACTTTTGACATAGGAAAAGAGCCTTTAATCACATTCTTTACCATTTGCAATCATAAAATAGTCTAATATCTTCATTTTTTCAACATACGTAGCTATTACCCTCGAAAAACTAAAACTTTTGACATAGGAAAAGAGCCTTTAATCACATTCTTTACCATTTGCAATCATAAAATTAGTCTAATATCTTCATTTTTTCAAAATACGTAGCTATTACCCTCGAAAACTAAAACTTTTGAACATAGGAAAAGAGCCTTTAATCACATTCTTTACCATTTGCAATCATAAAATAGTCTAATATCTTCATTTTTTCCACAGACATAGCTATTACCCTCGAAAACTAAAACTTTTGAAATAGGAAAAGAGCCTTTAATCACATTCTTTACCTTTTGCAATCATTTTTTCCACAGACAATAGCTATTACCCTCGAAAACTAAAACTTTTGACATAGGAAAAGAGCCTTTAACACATTCTTTACCATTGCAATCATAAAATAGTCTAATATCTTCATTTTTTCAACATACGTAGCTATTACCCTCGAAAACTAAAACTTTTGAAATAGGAAAAGAGCCTTTAATCACATTCTTTACCATTTGCAATCATAAAATAGTCTAATATCTTCATTTTTTCAACATACGTAGCTATTACCCTCGAAAACTAAAACTTTTGACATAGGAAAAGAGCCTTTAATCACATTCTTTACCATTTGCAATCATAAAATAGTCTAATATCTTCATTTTTTCAACATACGTAGCTATTACCCTCGAAAACTAAAACTTTTGAAATAGGAAAAGAGCCTTTAATCACATTCTTTACCATGTGCAATCATAAAATAGTCTAATATCTTCATTTTTTCAACATACGTAGCTATTACCCTCGAAAACTAAAACTTTTGACATAGGAAAAGAGCCTTTAATCACATTCTTTACCATTTGCAATCATAAAATAGTCTAATATCTTCATTTTTTCACAACATAGCTATTACCCTCGAAAACTAAAACTTTTGAAATAGGAAAAGAGCCTTTAATCACATTCTTTACCATGTGCAATCATAAAATAGTCTAATATCTTCATTTTTTCCAACATACGTAGCTATTACCCTCGAAAACTAAAACTTTTGAAATAGGAAAAGAGCCTTTAATCACATTCTTTACCATTTGCAATCATAAAATAGTCTAATATCTTCATTTTTTCAACATACGTAGCTATTACCCTCGAAAACTAAAACTTTTGACATAGGAAAAGAGCCTTTAATCGCATTCTTTACCATTTGCAATCATAAAATAGTCTAATATCTTCATTTTTTCAACATACGTAGCTATTACCCTCGAAAACTAAAACTTTTGAAATAGGAAAAGAGCCTTTAATCACATTCTTTACCATGTGCAATCATAAAATAGTCTAATATCTTCATTTTTTCAACATACGTAGCTATTACCCTCGAAAACTAAAACTTTTGACATAGGAAAAGAGCCTTTAATCACATTCTTTACCATTGCAATCATAAAATAGTCTAATATCTTCATTTTTTCAACATACGTAGCTATTACCCTCGAAAACTAAAACTTTTGAAATAGGAAAAGAGCCTTTAATCACATTCTTTACCATGTGCAACATAAAATAGTCTAATATCTTCATTTTTTCAACATACGTAGCTATTACCCTCGAAAACTAAAACTTTTGAATAGGAAAAGAGCCTTTAATCACATTCTTTACATTTGCAATCATAAAATAGTCTAAATCTTCATTTTTTCAACATACGTAGCTATTACCCTCATAGGAAAAGAGCCTTTAAACATTCTTTACCATGTGCAAACATAAAATAGTCTAATATCTTCATTTTTTCAACATACGTAGCTATTACTCTCGAAAACTAAAACTTTTGACATAGGAAAATAGCCTTTAATCAGATTCTTTACCATTTGCAATCAAAAACTAGTCTAATATCTTCATTTTTTCAACATACGTAGCTATTACCCTCGAAAACTAAAACTTTTGACATAGGACAAGAGCCTTTAATCACATTGTTTACCATTTGCAATCATAAAATTGTCTAATATCTTCATTTTTTCAACATACGTAGCTATTACGCTCGAGAACTAAAACTTTTGAAATAGGAAAAGAGCCTTTAATCACATTCTTTACCATTTGCAATCGTAAAATAGTCTAATATCTTCATTTTTTCAACATACTTAGCTATTATCCTCGAAAACTAAAACTTTTAAAATAGGAAAAGAGCCTTTAATCACATTCTTTACCATGTGCAATCATAAAATAGTCTAATATCTTCATTTTTTCAACATACGTAGCTATTACCCTCGAAAACTAATACTTCTGACATAGGAAAAGAGCCTTCAATCACATTCCTTACCATGTGCAATAATAAAATAGTCTAATATCTTCTTTTTTTCAACATACGTAGCTATTACCCTCGAAAACTAAAACTTTTGAAATAGGAAAAGAGCCTTTAATCACATTCTTTACAATTTGCAATCATAAAATAGTCTAATATCTTCATTTTTTCAACATACGTATTTATTACCCTCGAAACTAAAACTTTTGACATAGGAAAAGAGCTTTTAATCACATTCTTTACCATTTGCAATTATAAAAGAGTCTAATATCTTCATGTTTTCAACATACGTAGCTATTACCCTCGAAAAATAAAACTTTTGAAATAGGAAAAGAGCCTTTAATCACATTCTTTACCATGTGCAATCATAAAATAGTCTAATATCTTATTTTTTCAACATACGTAGCTATTACCCTCGAAAACTAAAACTTTTGACATAGGAAAAGAGCCTTTAATCACATTCTTTACCATGTGTAATCATAAAATAGTCTAATATCTTCATTTTTTCAACATACGTAGCTATTACCCTCGAAAACTAAAACTTTTGACATAGGAAAAGAGCCTTTAATCACATTCTTTACCATTTGCAATCATAAAATAGTCTAATATCTTCATTTTTTCAACATACTTAGCTATTACCCTCGAAAACTAAAACTTTTGAAATAGGAAAAGAGCCTTTAATCACATTCTTTACCATTTGCAATCATAAAATAGTCTAATATCTTATTTTTTCAACATACGTAGCTATTACCCTCGAAAACTAAAACTTTTGACATAGGAAAAGAGCCTTTAATCACATTCTTTACCATTTGCAATCATAAAATAGTCTAATATCTTCATTTTTTCAACATTCGTAACTATTACCCTCGAAAAGTAAAACTTTTGAAATAGGAAAAGAGCCTTTAATCACATTCTTTACCATGTGCAATCATAAAATAGTCTAATATCTTCATTTTTTCAACATTCGTAGCTATTACCCTCGAAAACTAAAACTTTTGACATAGGAAAAGAGCCTTTAATCACATTGCAATCACCATTTGCAATCATAAAATAGTCTAATATCTTCATTTTTTCAACATACGTAGCTATTACCCTCGAAAACTAAAACTTTTGAAACAGGAAAAGAGCCTTTAATCACATTCTTTACCATGTGCAATCATAAAATTGTCTAATATCTTCATTTTTTCCACAGACAAAGCTCTTACCCCCGAAAACTAAAACTTTTGAAAGTGGAAAAGTGCCTTTAATCACATTCTTTACCATTTGCAATCATAAAATAGTCTAATATCTTCATTTTTTCCACAGACAAAGCTATTACCCTCGAAAACTAAAACTTTTGAAATAGGAAAAGAGCCTTTAAGCACATTCTTTACCATGTGCAATCATAAAATAGTCTAATATCTTCATTTTTCCAACATACGTAGCTATTACCCTCGAAAACTAAAACTTTTGACATAGGAAAAGAGCCTTTAATCACATTCTTTACCATTTACAATCATAAAATAGTCTAATATCTTCATTTTTTCAACATACGTAGCTATTACCCTCGAAAACTAAAACTTTTGAAATAGGAAAAGAGCCTTTAATCACATTCTTTACCATATGCAAACATAAAATAGTCTAATATCTTCATTTTTTCAACATACGTAGCTATTACCCTCGAAAACTAAAACTTTTGAATAGGAAATTAGCCTTTAATCACATTCTTTACCATTTGCAATCATAAAATAGTCTAATATCTTCATTTTTTTCAACATACGTAGCTATTACCCTCGAAAACTAAAACTTTTGACATAGGAAAAGAGCCTTTAATCACATTCTTTACCATTTGCAATCATAAAATAGTCTAATATCTTAATTTTTTTCAACATACGTAGCTATTACCCTCGAAAACTAAAACTTTTGACATAGGAAAAGAGCCTTTAATCACATTCTTTACCATGTGCAAACATAAAATAGTCTAATATCTTCATTTTTTCAACATACGTAGCTATTACCCTCGAAAATCAAAACTTTTGACATAGGAAAATAGCCTTTAATCACATTCTTTACCATTTGCAATCATAAACTAGTCTAATATCTTCATTTTTTCAACATATGTATCTATTACCCTCGAAAACTAAAACTTTTGACATAGTAAAAGAGCCTTTAATCACATTGTTTACCATTTGCAATCATAAAATTGTCTAATATCTTCATTTTTGCAACATACTTAGGTATTATCCTCGAAAACTAAAACTTTTAAAATAGGAAAAGAGCCTTTAATCACATTCTTTACCATGTGCAATCATAATATAGTCTAATATCTTCATTTTTTCAACATACGTAGCTATTACCCTCGAAAACTAATACTTCTGACATAGGAAAAGAGCCTTCAATCACATTCCTTACCATGTGCAATAATAAAATAGTCTAATATCTTCTTTTTTTCAACATACGTAGCTATTACCCTCGAAAACTAAAACTTTTGAAATATGA